>NC_051161.1:139509099-139541599 GCF_013339745.2 Dermacentor silvarum | reverse complement strand
CCCGCAGCACCTACGTTACCGGCGGTTACTCAGCTCACTCCCGTGAAAGCCGTGGCCACTCCTCGTCCTTCGCCCATCGCGAACTCCTGCGTGCCCGCTTGCAGCTTTCTTGCGACCCCTCAACCGGTGCACCAGGCTGCCCGTGCATTCTCCCGACCAGCACCACGTTTTCAAAACCCGTGGCGCACTGCAGACAAAACGCCCCATATGCTTCTCGTGCGGTTTCCCTCGCCACGTAGCATGGTCTTTCTGCCGGAATGGCTTTCTGTCACGTAACGACGTCCATCGAAACACCTATGATTTTGCACCGACGCCACACAATGCTTGATAGTGAACTCCTTTTCTTCAACACATCGCAACGTCAATACATGCCGGTCATCTTCACCACGTCACCGTTTCCTTTCGCGAAATGCTGCGAAAGCCTGAACATGTCCCAGAGTAAAACTAGGAGCCACAGTTCCGGGGTCGAGAACTGCGCCGTATGCGAATTTTTCAGGACCTAGTGTTCCCCTCCTGTAATGTCATTGCCATCGCTGCCGAAGGTGTCCCCATCCTAGCTCTTGTCGACATGGGAGCCGCAGTGTCTGTTATGGGTGAACACCTTTGGCGTAAATGGCAGTAGTTGAGCACTTAGTAAAAGCGAGGGCAAACAATTAGACACATTGACAAACGAGCGCCCGTGTGTTCTTGTGTATCGTAATTTTTTGTCCTCGTACATTACTAAGCGCTCAACTACTGCCATTCAAAATGAGCCAACAAGCTAAGCTCGTCAGATTTGTCGTAAATTGGGAAAGTTATGACTTTGTCTTGAGCACGGCGAGCGCAACGAATTCTGCCTCTCGGGGCGTGCTCAGCGTGGGTCATTACTGAGGACGACCACTGTACAGTCCAGTTTATTGTCCTGCCGAAATGCTCGCATGACGTTAAACTTGGCTGGGACTTCTGCACTCACCATGCTGTCAATAACTGCCCGCACTGAAGTCGAGTTCACGCCATTGTGTGACTCTTGTATTTGTCGACTCGTCGCCTCTATACCTGCCAAAGTGTTTATTGCTGCCTATACCGTGATTCCTCCTTTCTCATCCGCTCTGATGCCGCTTTCTTCTGACATCTCTGCTGACTCATCTGTTTTTCTTACGCCTTCTGAAACCCTCTCGGTTCCTTTCGCCGTATTGACATTTCAAGATACTACCAGCGCCATGTATGTTTCCAATATGTTTTCATGTCCCTCCACTTTACTGCGTGGCGAGTGGCGTGGCAGTGTTAATGAACTTGATCCCGTCTGTGCATACGGCTTTCCTGACTACCAGACTTCTCTTCAAATTGACGCCATTGAAGCTTCCGCTCTACCTTCTCAGCCTTCTTTCGCGAGGCTCTTTCTCGATGCGTCGACGCTCACCTTACGCCGCAGGAACGCGCCCATCATCTCCTTGTTTGAACGCTTCCGCGCCAGCTTCTATCACTTGACCCTTAATTCAACCGTCGCTGACCATATCGACACTCGTTTCCTCTCTCCTTTGCCCCTGAGCGCCGCATCATCGAAAAACAAGTTGCCGAATTACTTCAACGCGGCGTCATGCAGCCCTCGAACAGCCCATGGACCTCAGGGGTTGTTGTGGTGAAGAAAAAAGACGGCTCAATTAGGTTCTGCGTTGACTACCGCCGGCTGAACAAGATCACGTGTAAGCACGTCTATCCCTTGCCTCGTATAGACGACGCATGTATTGCAGTCCTGTACAAAGAAAGGGTTGGGGGCCAGTGAACGCGTTATCTTAACTTTTCACTGGTTTCCCGGGTGATCTCGTTTTGTTCTCGCAACGATGCTCAGATGTTCTCGTATGAGTGCCCCGATGATCTCGTTTGAGTGCTTGGATAACGGCTCTCGCTTTTGGTTCAAGGGCACTTGAAGGTCGCCGACAACGGGAACTAAAAGCATTTCATGCTTAAAAATATGTCTCCCTAAACCATGTGCCTGCGTTTTTGAGGATGAGCGCAACAATATACAGGGTGTCCGAACTATCATGCACCAAGGTTCAAAAATATGCAAATGCCACTAAGCTGGACAGAACCAAGGTAATGTTGTTGGCCGTCGCTTGGAGATGCATGGTTTCAGAACGGCGCAACAACGAAGACGAAAAGACGAAAGATCACACAAGCACAAGCGCCGACTCACAACTAAAGTTTATTCTATATCACAGAGCAGATTTATACAAACACGTGGCCACACACAACGCAAAAAGAACAACCAAAATCCAGAACACGTTAACCATTCAGGTACAGGATTTCTTTATCCTGTAGCGCAATAGAGGGACAGCTGATACAAGACTGTTTTTTTTATTTTGAATGTTCCATGCAGACCAAACAAAGTAGGGGCTATTTGCGAACGTGTAGGGAGACAGGCAGAGGCCAAAAAGGAAAAGAAAGAAGGTTGTGGTGTCAAGCACAAGAATCCGGCAATCAGTTGTGCCACGAATGTGGTTTACAGTCTGCCGTTGTCTTGCAGCGCTGCTTATATAGGCCAGACGGGCCGATGTGTTAAAGTGCGATTAAGGAAACCTGCGGCCAACCTACGTGGTGATAGTTTTTCGCACATTTCTCAGCACTGTCAGAAGTGCGGCTGCGTGCCTCAGTTTAGCCTCACAAGCATTATTTCAAGGCATCATGATAAGACGACTCAGGAAGTAATCGAAGCATGGAACATTCAAAATAAAAAACAGTCTTGTATAAGCTGTCCCTCTATTGCGCTACAGGATAAAGAAATCCTGTACCTGAATGGTTAACGTGTTCTGGATTTTGGTTGTTCTTTTTGTGCTTTGTGTGGCCACGTGTGTGTATAAATCTGCTCTGTGATATAGAATATACTTTAGTTGTGAGTCGGCGCTTGTGCTTGTGTGATCTTTCGACTTTTCGTCGAGTTTTGACCAAGAAATGCCGGCAGTTAGCAAACATTTTCAGCACTTGATTTTCTAATTACGCTGGCTGCGCCGTTACTGACGATACCGGTTGCAGCGATGATCCCAGGGCAGTATTTACCAGGCTGCTATAGCCATCGCCTCAGCAGCCGATTTTCTAAGTAATGCTTCTATACGCTTGATAAAATGAGTGACCCACAGGCAGAGCACTCAGTGACGGTGCGTCCAAGCAGTGGCAAATGTCGTAGAGCTAAACCTGACAGAAACAAAAAAAGCTGCCGAAACGAAAACCAGAGTTCGTTTATGAATAAAAGCGTGTCCTTGCCTTTATTGGCTTGTCATCGGCGCGCCCAGAGTGAACTGAAACCTGGAAATCAGCTGCATGAATGGTACGACATTGCTAGTCCACAAAGCGGACGGAAAGCTTCGCACGACTGACCGTTGAAACCGTGGTTGAGCCATGGTTGAGCCATGCATGTGTACCAACTCGCTTAATTGTCAGTGCTACTCAACGCTTGGAGATGCTGAGATTATTTTTGCATGCCGCCTAATTACATAATTAGTCTTTGTTAAGTATTCAACTTCAGAAATATTATTCTTAAATATAAAGTGTCAATCAGAAAATGTAGGAGCAACATGAAATCCTCCCGATAGAGCTTTCTGTTGCTCAATACGAGCTACATAAAAGTTTTTCCGAGCGTGAAAGAAGCTTCCGAATGCACGCAAAATTGCCGTGTGACTCGCCGCTCGAGGCACTTTGCGTGTATTCGCGGGCTTCTTTCACGTTCGGAAAAACTCTTTTATGTAGCTCGTATTGAGCAACAGGAAGCTGTATCGGGAATTTTTCATGGTTATCTACAAGTTTCTCATTGACAAGGAGAAAGGAGATACGGCACTCTCTCCACTGCTCGCTGTACAGATGCGGCCATGTACCCGAATGGAGAGGGCATGGTAATCAGCGTGGCTGGACACAGACAGCAAGAACTGGTATCCGCCTCCGTTCGTACGCAGAACGTCGCCGCAGCCGAAGAGGCCGCTATTGCCCTCGCCATCTCGGCATCGAGAGAAAACGAAGAACTATATATTCTTACAGACTGTCAGTCAGCATGTCGAGCCTACGCGAACGGCCATCTACATAAAATCGCATGCGATATTCTACATCGCCTCAACGAAATACCCGCACCACGATAATTTGGACACCGGGACATAAAGGCGTTAGCGGAAACCATCGTGCACACACGATAGCCCGAGGTCACTGCAACCGGGCACTGCAAGAGACGCCAAAAGACCCAAGTCCAGACACACTACAAACTTACTACGATATACTGCAGCACTACCGCCTTTCGAGAAGAACGATGCCGCCACCCCACCCATCCCTCACCAGAGCTGAAGCCACGACCTGGAGGCAACTCCAGACCAACACCTATCCTCACCTCACGCTCCTTCACGCGATGTACCCCACCCTTTATCAGCCCCTTTGTCCTTTTGTACAGAGCGAGCTACCCTCTACCACACCACATGGGCATGCCAAAATATCCCCAATAACTCCCCAAATCGAAACGCAACGCACGAGCAGTGGGAGATGGTGCTGACCAGCTCGGCACTGGAGGATCAGCGAAAGCTTATCGCCAGAGCCGAAAGTGCTGCCACCGCCGCTGGGGCCCTGCACTGAAGGCTCCACCCAGCACGGAGATCGACGCTTCTCCGTGCCTATTCAAAATAAAGTTTTGTCTCTCTCTCTCTCTCCCATTGACACTTTTCATGCAATTGTAATATTTGAAAGTTGATTAATTAATTTATCTAATTAGCCGGAATGCAAAAAATAATCTGAGTATCTCCATGTGACGGCAAACAGCATTATCTTGATTGTGGCCAGCTACGTCCCATTTGCGTATTTTGAAATGTTGGTGCATGATAGTTGGGACACCAGGTAGAGGGTGTTCCTTTTTAAAGGGGCCCTGAACCACCCCTCGGGCTTGGTTAACTAAAATATCCCGCGGCTAGCATACGCTGTTGTGAACATCTCAGCCAAGTTCTGTTGTTGTACGCGGTCCGTGAAGCTCGCAAGCGAAGCGCGAAGTCACCTTTCTCTCAGACGCTCTCGTTTCAAAACCCCCATGATCCTCGCTCTTTTCTGTGTGCTTTATTTCGTAATAAAGCGCACTCCGATGCGCGGCTGCTATTGGTCGCTGCGATCGGCTACACCATGGCTGCCGCGGGGTGCCGCCACGAGTGCACTGGCTAGGCGCACTGCGGCTCTCTGAGGACAGCTGCATTTGGCTTACGTTTAGATCGGCATAGGCACCAAATCGGAAATTTGAACGGCGCGCAACGGTGACGTCCCGGACGTCACGGTGACGTCTCCGCCCTAGGTTTCGCCGTACAAGGCATTCGAGGAGGAAGGGGAGCACAACGGAGGCCGTGTTCTAGTGCCGATAACTCCGCTTCTGCTGAACGCATTGAAGTACGTTTTGTGGCCAAGTGATTCTGAAATCGCCTATTTTCACTTGAAATGTCTTTCTCTACTTCGATAAAAAGTGGTTCAGGGCCCCTTTAAGCTTTACGAAATTTTTAGAAATCGCCTCTGGCAGGTAGCACAATTCCTATCATTGAGCTGAGTTATTCGGTGAGGCGAACGTTATTATTAGTACGATAAATCGAAACACATATTATACTAATTACCGAAAATTCCCTAATTAACATTTTAGTTAATTACTTCACGACACATATTGCAATTTACGAATTGTAGCCGGTGAGCTTGTCAGGCATATCCACTTGGAATGAATTCTACAATTCTACAATTGAAGTGGCACGTTCGCCTGACGATGCCGTTGAGGTGTTGTGTGCCGGGGGGCCGTTCCAGCTACAAAGGCACTACCGAAAAGGTATCGCTATTTTGCATGCAGAGTGTTCGTGAGCACTTTGAGAATAGGTGACCCGTAAAATGAGAAATCGCAGGGAATTGTGGGGCGCGCCGTCTGCTAGCGGCTTCCGGTTCGACGGACAACGCGGCGGCATCGGCGGCATGCCCGGCGCACGTGTTTTTCTACGCGGTTTCAACGGTCAGTCGTGCGAAGCTTTCCGTCCGCTTTGTGGACCAGCAATGTCGTACCATTCATGCAGCTGATTTCCAGGTTTCAGTTCACTCTGGGCGCGACGATGACAAGCCAATAAAGGCAAGGACACGCTTTTATTCATAAACGAACTCTGGTTTTCGTTTCGGCAGCTTTTTTTGTTTCTGTCAGGTTTAGCTCTATGACATTTGCCGCTGCTTGGACGCACCGTCACTGAGTGCTCTGCCTGTGGGTCACTCATTTTATCAAGCGTATAGAAGCATTACTTAGAAAATCGGCTGCTGAGGCGATGGCTATAGCAGCCTGGTAAATACTGGCCTGGGATCATCGCTGCAACCGGTATCGTCAGTAACGGCGCAGCCAGCGTAATTAGAAAATGAAGTGCTGAAAATGTTTGCTAACTGCCGGCATTTCTTGGTCAAAACTCGAGGTTCATTTGAAGTGGTGCGTAGTTAAGAGTTCTCGTTTTTTTTTTTTCAACAAGATGGGGAAATGGCCGTATCACCGACATATTCCGGCTGCGCATTATCTCTATCTGTATGCAAGGAACTAAGGTGGGCTAGTTGGTTATGAGTATTATGTATGTATCTCGCTGTGTCCCGTATAATTTTGCGCTGTAAACCCATGTTTCATACTATCTCTATAAGTGCATGCGTGTACTAAAATAGTTATTATTGCTTATTATTATTGTCAATGTTAGAGAATTTGGGATCGAATCCCGGCGACGGCGGCTGCATTTCGATGGCGCCGAAATGCGAAAACACCCGTGTACTTAGATTTAGGTGCACGTTAAAGAACCCCAGGTGGCCAAATTTCCCCTAATACGACGTGCCTCATAAATCAGATCGTGGTTTTGGGACGTAAAACCTCATAATTAATTTTTTTTATGTTAGAGAAATAAATATCTTGGGGAATCATTCCGTGTCGGCCCTATACACAGCTCATCGCCGCCTGATAAGTGCCACTATACGTTCATTTTCTTGTTGTTCACTGACGGTTCAGTTTTGGAAGTGGCAGCCATGCCTATGATGCTTGTGCACAGCTGACTCAGCAACGGACGTTGCAAGGCCGTCGTTACGTGAGTTTACCTTTAACGGTTGAATTTGAGCAGCCAACGCCTGAACTGCCGATCATGGTTTTGCTAGGCGCCTGCAACCGGGTAATCTTGGTGCGTGACAGAGCCGGACTTCAAGCGCATCAATAGGCTTCAGCGGCGAAGCGGTGGCGGCGGCTGCGCTTCCTCGAACCGGAAACAACGAGCAGACGGCGCATCCCAGAATCCCTCGCTCTTTTACGGGTCACCTATTGGAAGCGAGGCCATACCCCGGCAAGCAACGGACGATTTCAGCTTCGCGTCCAAGCATGTGCGTGTGTGTGTGCGCGAAGCACTTTGATCCATCATTCATCTGCGTACGGACGATTTCACTATAAACGGTGACACCGTATCGTTGCCGAGGGACAAGCCGCGCGTGCCTGTGTGTGTGTGTGTGTGTGCGTGCGTGTGTGCGTGTGCGTGCGTGCGCGTGCGTGCGTGCATGCGTGCGTGCGTGCGTGCGCCAAATTATTCGCATAGCCACTTAGTTTCAGTTCTTGCCTATGGATTTCGCATGCTGATAGCAACAGCTATTGACAATTATAACATTTGCTTAAGGTTGCTACCTCAGCGCTGCGCGGCTCACAAAAGGGCCATGCCACAGAAGTACTTTTGTTTCCTGAAACAAAGTAGGCTTCCATCCGTGATAAATGGCATGTAAGATACTTAGTGCAACAGGAAAAAACAAGATGTCAGTTTTCTGTGTCAATACAACTCTCAGATCGTTTTTGAGCTATACACTACATCAGTGCTGAGTGAAAGCGTAAATTCAATGTTATTTGTCATAAGAATTTTCGCGAGTTACAACGGCTACATTTGCTTCAAAGAAAGCTCGCGATTCAAATACTGTTATGCGTCGTAGTTCGCCGAGGAGGTATGGTACTGAGTGCATGCAACGGACCGTCAATCCTCGTCACTCTGTATGTCTGAGTTGGAGATGAATAAGCGCAGTGCTCAGTCAGTCGGGCATAATAATCCGTTTGGGTTTTCATAGGCTATATTGACAACGAAAACCGCGTTTGAAAACTTTGTCGCACGTTTGGAATAATACGCACGAAAACTAGCAAAGCTTGTGATACATGAAAATGACAATACTTCCCTTCAAGCAAGCGTTTCATTCACGGCTACGATCTGTCGATGTACCTGTTCCAAACTAATTCTGACCTCATAGAACATTTTGTTACGTGCTATTAGAATATGCCACCATCGCCTGAACGGCTCGACTGCAATCGGAATTCAGTAACAGCATACGATCTTGAGCTCACTTTGTCGTTTACTGGCAACGCCACGCCGCTAATGTCTTATTCTTTGTGCAGCAAATAAAGTCGCTTAAAGCTTGTTAACCGAAGCTGATTGGGCCAACCAACGACAGATTGCTCAGTAAGAAGAATTCTATGCGCGTCATCTGCTGACACACGGAGCCGCCAGCTGACTTTGATAATGTTTACTTTTTGTACGCGCCCTGATTTCGGTTAGAAAACACTCTCAGATGTTCAAGTTTGGATACTGTAACTGCTACGACAAAATATAATGTAAATAAAATCGAACAGAAGCTGGGCTTTTGGCCGCAACGCGACCAGAGCAGAAAAAATACCGCTCGGCTAGGTGGCCTTTCTTTTACCATGGCGCCCCTAGCTTCCGTGGCTTTTATTGTTAATATAATCTGTTTTTGTTCAAGACACAATCATTGCACTGTTTGTTACATTTCACTTACTGTGCCAATTTTGTGTATACTTTTATGAGTTGATATGCTGCTTCTTCCAAAATAAACAAATCAGGGGCTGTGGGCTGGTCAAGCTGCATGTGAGCAGCTTTTTTCCCTCCGTCCTCCCATCTATTATGTATGATGGCAAATAAAATTAGTATTATTATTATTATTATTATTATTATTATTATTATTATTATTATTATTATTATTATTATTATTATTATTATTATAGCGGCAGGCGCTGCATGGCTCTATATCAAAATGAGGCGGGAGTTTCGTGACCAGGAAAGGCTATTAAGGGACTATGGTAATACTTAAATATGAACACCCTGTATATTGGAATGATGCACCATGCTTACCGTATATGGACACACGGAAACATGCGTCAACATTAGAGCACTGCACGTGCTCGGGCTTACCCGAAAGCCCGGGCCGGGCCGGGTAGAGGAGTTTTTTCACGGGCTCGGGCCGGGCTCGGGCACGGCGTGGGCTTTTTGACTCGGCCGGCCCGGGCCGGGCTCCGGCTTTCTGCGAGTTAATCTCGGGCTTCTCAACTCTTAAAAGCAAGTATTTTTTGGTCTCGGGCCGGGTTCGGGCCGGTTTCGAGTCGGGCTCGGGCCGGGCTCGGGCTTAAGGTAAAGGGGTGGCGGGCCGGGCCGGGCGGGTAACGTAGATTATTTCCGGGCCCGGGCCGGGCCCGGATCTCGCCATAAAAGTTTTGATCGGGCTCGGGCGGGCCGCCCAATGTGAAAACGGGCCCGGGCCGGGCCCGGGCCGCAAAAATCGGCCCGTGCAGTGCTCTAGTCAACATTCTCTAGACTGCAGCTTCGGAAAGAAGTGCATTAGGCCGCCAGACAAACTGCAGTAAATAAGTCATCTGCAATTTCACTTGTATTTATTCAGAACTGTGTTTCCAGTAGACGGAGAAGTGTAGCGAAATGCCTCAGTTTGTTGAGAGCCCTAAGTAATTGCTTCAAGGCGAACAATCAAAGGGATGGCTTCCTCCATCTCAGTTTTTTCTGTTGGATCCTGCGAAACAAGTATGATATTTGGGGTATATTTTCGTGCATGCAATGAAACATTTATGTGCAAGTGCAAAGCAGTGTGAAAAATGAATAATTGTCATTCACTGTCGGAGACGATGCCCGCGCACGAATGCACTGCGGATCTTAGTGAGAAAGATAAAAGCGCTTGTTTGCGGCAAACTGAACCCAAAGTTTAAGTTCAGATAACGGTCCCAGTTACGGCAAGGCACCTGCAAGCAAATATTACTGGTCCAAAATAGGCACACATGCCAAACATTTTATTACCTGATCAAGCGTAAAAGCGATAAAATCAAGCGTATTCCCGTAGACTTCGAAAAAGTTTCAGTTTGTCATCCCTTGACATACCCAGTAGCAACTGCGCAGCGCGCAGCGTTTTGAAGATTATTCTAACAGGCGCCTATTTCTAAATATGATTAGCATTATTTTCCTACTTTAGCCATTTTGAGCCTACCCATCTGTCTATATATATATAAACTGTGCAGTTCATCATCCTCTTCATGTGTATATACCCATCCTCATTATCATCATCATTTTGTCGGGTTGGTGTTCGTGGGCTGTCTCGCGCTGTGTGACAATACAAGAGCTCTGCCTTTGTCTCGGGCGTCGTCTCACAAGTCGTGGAGCGTGCGTTGATATCCCCGTCCTCTTGCTTGGCGACTATCGCAGCTCCTCTTCATAAACAACCGTTGCCACTCCTCACATCGAAACCGACGGATCCCGCGTCATTCGTCGCCGCCCTTACCGTGTATCGTCTGCTGAACGGAAAGTTATTGAAGACCAAGTCAACGACAGGCTCGCACGGAACGTTAAAGGCCTTCAGCAAGCCCTTGGTCGTCTCCTGTTGTCCCAGTTAAAAAAAAAGGACGGACGAATGCGAAGCCGCCTTTCAGACCCTCAAGCGATGTCTCACATAAGGGCCAGTACTTCGTCACTTTGATCCCACAGCCTCTACTATCCTCCACATTGACGCAAGTGGGCATGGAATAGGCGCCGTCCTACTGCAGCGGAACCACGCGTCTGAAGAGCAAGTCGTGGCTTACGCGAGTCGTACTCTTTCTCCTGGTGAGCGAAACTATACTATTGGAATAGTATAGTTTCGAATAGTATAGTTTCGAGGCTCTCGTCATACCGTCGTCACAAGGCCATCGTCGTTACAGCGTCGTCGTCATTGCGTTGTCGTCCTGATGTCGGTTTATCGTCGTCAACACTTCATTAACGTCATCCCATTGTCGTCATGTCGTCGTCGTCATTTCGCCTTCGCCCTTCCATCGGCATGAATCTTTCTTCGTCATTCTGTTGTAATCATACTCTCATCATTCAATCGTCATTATGCCGCTCTTGTTGTGCCGTGATCGCAAGACAGTCGCTATCATGCATCCGTGATCACACTGCCGTCGTCATGGCGCCAGAGTCACGACATCGTCGTCATTCCAGCTTTTTTATCCGGTTGCATGTCGCCATCTAAGTAAACGAGCATCCTTGCATTTCGCGCCCATCGAAATGCGGCTGCCACCTCCCAAGTAAGGGAAGGTCATAGCCGCAGCGCAACGGCGGCAAGATTTAATTGGCGCCTGTAGTTGTTCCAAGTTAATCTGTGTCGTTGAAGAGCATGTTTATTCTCCCATCTTCTTAATATGAGTGGCATTATATCAAATCAGCGAACGAGACTGTACCTATAGCCGCGTAAGCGTTTTCCTCTACGCAAATTTAACGGAACTCTCCCATCTACCTTAAGCCGTACCGCTGCGTTCCTGTTGCCTTCTATTCTCTCCACCTCACAAATAGTGTGGATTACTCCACTTTACACACCTACGTGTTTAAACGGTGACGCCAACAAGCCGTACTTCGATTGCTAATGTACGCTGCTTATTGAAGAAAAATTGCTAATCTATTGGGTGTCCCGGCTAGCGTTAACCAAGCTGTTAAACAAAACAAAATATTTAAAAGACACGGCACCAGATAAGAATTTAGGGTCCACGGTGTTCGGTTATCAGAACGATAACCATCGAACACCGTCGGTTTTAAAATTTAAACTCGCACTTTGACTTTTAATATTTCTTGTTGTTGAACAGCTGGGACGCATGGTACATTGAAGACCACATCGCACTACACTTGATGCCTCTGTGTAAATAATGACGGTGTACATGTGTTGCTTTCGGTGGAAAGGAATTTCCGTATCACGACTACGAATTTGTAAGCGTAATAGGGAGTTAAAATTTCCAAGCGACATTTTCATAGCTTTACAGTCATTGCCGACTATCATCCATCGGTTCCCCCTAGATTATTGTTTGTGAGGACATAGCACTCATTTGTCCACTCGTTCAAAACGCTAACAAGGAGACGGCCTGGGGAAACGGCGAACCGATGTCGGTGCCATCTAGCCCTCATGCTAGTCATGCCTTTGATGTCGGTTTGCTTTCACTGTGTGACGGAGCTCCATTTTGAACCGCGAAGAATGCTGTCTCCTGCTCAAGGTACTTGTTCAACCCAGATTACCAAACAGCTCAACGTTGTGCATTACTCGTAGCGCATGACACATATATGACAGTTTACGAACGTGCATTCCAGTTGTATAATAATTCGTTTGATAAAACTTGCCATATGAATGAGTAAAGCAACCATTGCTCTGGAAGTGACAGAGATAATGTGGTTCAAAAATCCCAGGTGCCTCGTCGAGCGACCCTTTCGCGCAGCAAACGTTTCGCTGAGTGAATCGAGATCGTTCACGATTTCTGACTCGCAGAGTGAATTCGGTTCCTATAACCCAGGAGTATCCAAACTATGGCCCGCGCGCAGGATCTGGCCCGCAGACGCTTTATGACTAGCGCGCGGCAGGTGGCCCATCCGATGACGGCTGGTACATTGCGGGCTGTTTTTCCCCGCAAAGCTTCCACTGTGCCTCGGACTGCGAGTGCGGCTTCTCTGCAAAACCTTGAGGTATTGCGCTTCTTCCTGGGAGTCAGCTTCACTGCAGTTACGGGATCACTCCCCGACGCTGGGTTGTCCGAACCAGTGCCAACGAATCGGGAGTCCCATGCTACTACCGCGCGAGGAGTGCGTGACACTCCGATTGGCCGGTCCCTGCGACCACGTCAGAAGGCGTGCCGAACCTTTCTCGACTGCGTCTCGGCGCGCTGGGCCTCGAGAGCTTTACCCAGCTTTACGCCCGCGAAACTGCAGCATGTAAATAGTTTTGTAAGTATGAAGCTATTTTCTTCAGACCACAACACGCAGCGAACTTCAGTCCACAGCACCCATGGCACGGTAACAGGGGAGGACATAAGTAAAACATTAGAATCACGGCGTCCGTGCGCAACTTGTAGTGGGGCAAATTGCAATGTTCAGCTAGTTATGGTGGCAAACAAAAAATCTGGCGCCCTTGTGATGCGGTCACAGTGCTAGCAAATCCAGGATCCATACTCATGTAACCGGAGCCCACAACATTTAAAGAGGTGGTAGTGATATCTTTAGGGAGTGGTTATCGACAGTCGTCTTTCTTGTAGTACGTCAGTAGATGCGCGAATTTTGTTGACAACTGCCCGTGACGTAATTGTGCTCTAGTTTGGTAATTGCGATGAGTAGAAGCCACAATGTGATCCTAATCATAAGTGTGTTGCACTGGTACAGTAAGGTGGCTCTCTAGTAAGTGTGCACTCTCTGGGAAAGGAAGCATTGAAATAAAGCATCTAAATAATGATATCAGCAAAACCTTTACCTTGAACGACTATGCTTTCTGTTCCCCGGTCGCAGTGGAGGGGTCGCATGGATGCGCCGTAGCCTGTTGGTACAAAGGACGTATGTGTAGACGGGAAGAGAATATGGGCAAACTATTAGAAAATTCAGTAGCTCCCACAAATTTTCCGATGGTTTAAACACAGTGCTAGCCTTAATATTTTTGGGGGATGAATCGTACATACATTGCTGATAATCGTCGTTTACTGACCAAAATCGTCGTTCACTAACAGTGCACGAAGCAGTTAGGCGACAAGGTAGGTTCATTCTGTCTCATAATAGGTAACAACGAAAAGGAAAATTGTTATTAAACATGCAGTCAAAAATCATAACATTGGTAGAATAAACTAAGTAAACATCCCCCTCCTTGACTTGATGGCTGGTGTGCAGAGGCGGGCAAGAAAAAAGCAAATCAAAAGAACAAACTGGTGGAGTATTTGGTACTATACAACTTGGGGTCTAGCGCATATGGACGACAGAGAAGCTGAAGACAATGCGCTCCTAATAACTGATTGTTTATTGCACGTGGCCACTACATACGTGCCATAGTACAACCGGGAGAAAACAGGGAATGAAAACCAGTCGTCACTACAATATACGCTGTGAACACGCGCAATAAACAATTAGTTGTTAGTAGCGCGGTGTCTCCGTTTCCTCTAGTCGTCCTGTGCAATATATCAATTTGCGTAATACCTCAAGTTTTGAAAGATATAATTAACACATGTGCACAATTCCCGTTATATTTTACTATAAAAATCACCGACGATTACGATAGTCCCTAATGCGAAGTTTGAGCGCAACTTTGTACATGTTTTCATTTCGCGATATACTGAGGCAAAGAATTCGTGAGAGACATGTCGCAAAGTCGGCCATCGTCGTATATTCCGGTCTGTGGTCAAGCGCCTCGGCTTTTACACATGACTCGTCGAAGACTCCAGTTAATAGTGGTGTCGCTTGGCTTCCCGAAAGTACTACACAGTTCGCGTCGCGCATACAATTAGATTATAAAACAATCGCAAACCATGAAAATAAGAAAGCGCGGACGAGACCAAACTATGCAAACCAAACAAGCGCGAAGGAAAGCTAATGTCAGCAGACAGACAGACAGACAAAGAACTTTATTCACTAGGTCCTGAGAAGCCCTGTCCTAGGGCAGAGCTGCGGGCCGCTCTCACGTCGGGACGGGTAGGCCGAGCCTAACCGCCGCATACGATAGTACGAAACTAGTGGTCCGGCTGATGGCAGATACGAGCACGCATCAAGCTGTTGGGCGGGTCCGCATGAAACCAGTTTCCCGCGGACGTCACTGAAGGGGCCGCTTGCATTGGTCTCCGCCGTTCGCGGCTCGCGTCTTTCTTTCATCTTTCGCTGTTGTGCTCGTTCGCTCGGTTACGCCGACGCCGCCGCTCGCCGCGGGAACAGTCCATTAAGAGCTGCGCTCTAAAATCAGTTGTCAGCTTCACTAAACGGGCGAAGCGTAGATAGCGATAGCCAGGGTTAGCGTAGCGCTTGATCTTTTCGGACAGTGTTTCAGCTTTACGTGGGGGCAACATATTGGTGCGACGCAACACGCAATGCAACTCCTGCTGGGCAGAAGGAACAGCTGCCTAGAAGTTACCAGGCGTATCTGCCGTGCTGACGTGATGAGCACTGCCAGATGCTGGTACAGGCGTCGCACCTCGATGGTGCACGTGAATAAACAGACGGACAGCTACTGATATTAGTCGGCGCCCAGTGAAATATTTCACAGCCTTAGGCTCCACGTTTGCTCCACAGACCAAAGCATACACATAGCTGCTCAGCGGGAATTGTATTGTGCTTATAACATGCGTGCGTACGACGCTCATGCCAGCAGCGGCAGGCACGACTCCGTCCACTTCTCCATCAGTGGAGACCCTGCAACTCTACGAATGCGAGCCGCACATGTACCATTATCGGAATAACACAACGGCCTCGCAGAAAGTATACGTGAGTGCACATCAAGCCTTGGCGTAATTGCTATCGTTTTCATTGATGAAATAGTAATGAAGAAGAGTAGCTCACACTGCAGGCATGCCGGCCTCTTCAAGACGTACGCTCGACTACAACTCCGATTTTATGGGCGCACCCTGAATAACTACGTGCGAAAGTTCATTCGCTCCTGTGCTCAGTGCCAACGCCGAAAATTACCCCCCGGACGGATCTACCCGTCACAATGGCTTCCCTGCCCTAGTCGACCGTTTGATCGTGTTGGCCATATACAGACCGCTACCATCTACTCCAGCAGGGAACCGCTGGATTATTGCTGCAGTGAATCACTTGCCTGCTATGCTGTAACAGCCGCTCTGCCGACTGCACGGTGTAACACCACCCACGACGTTGCATCGTTTCTGTTACGACATTTCGTTCTGCACCATGGTGCTCTTCTCGAACTTCTGAACGATAGAGGCCGCGCCTTTCTTTCCGGTACTTCGAAGGAACTACTCGACTAATGCCGAATCGTCCACCGCACAAGTACAGCATACCATCCGCAAACTAATGGCATGACAGAGCGCTTCAACCATACCCTTGGTGATATGCTATTAATGTACGTCATCTCTGATCATTCGAGTTGACACCAAGTCCTCTCTTTCGGGACGTATGCGTATAATGCTGGGGCCCGAGCAGCTACTGGATTTCCCCCGTACTTTCTCCTATACGGACGAGAACCATCTAATAATTATTTCATATAAACCTGATGCGTCCGGAAGTATTGCGCTGTCTGAAGGTGTTCGACATGCCGAGGATTGCCGCCAACTTGTCCGCGCTTTTTCCACCGAAGACCAGTGGCAGTAGTAATCCTGTCAACCTGGCGACCGTTCTGCACCAACTTTTTCCCCTGGCTCTCTGGCCTGGCTTCGGGTACCTGCTACCACAACCGGCCGCTCCGCAAAACTTGTCGCAAAATACTTCGGACTCTACCGCGTTCTGGAGCAAACGTCCTCCGTCAATTACCTCCTGGAGCCGCTCACGCCATTGACAGCCCTACGCCATCACGGTCACGAACTTATCCATGTCTGTCGCATTAAGCCATATTACGTCTCAATAGTAGTGTCTTCGGTTAAGCCACCAGGATGGCGCCTTCTTCAGGGGAGGGCGAATGTTGAAGAAGAGTAGCCTGCTCCTCAACAGCATCGCCACCGGCATGAGCTCGTGGTTGCGGTCCTTGGCCGAACACTTGTGACTGCTGCCCGTTCGCATGCGTCCACTGCTAATAAACCTCTTAGGAAAATATAAAAAAATGTGGTTGATCCCTCATATAGGAATCGGTATAGAACACGAAAGTGAAACGTGTCTTCACAGAAGTAGTGTAATGTTTATTGCACATTGATATATAATGTCTATTGGTGTTTTGTGGCTAAAGCGCCCTTAGGCGTTGATGCACCCACGCTGACGCCTGGTGGCACGTCTCCTCCATCACGACTACCAACGTCGATGACCATGAGCAACCGTCGTGCATATGGAAGCTGCACTACGCTGCACACGCTAGCACAACGCGAAAGACGAAGCACGTAACTGACACACTAATACAACGCGCAAGACAAAGCACGTAACTGAATCGTCACCGAGTCAAATCAGCGCGTACAGCGCGTCGTAATTGCAGCCTCCGCGATCAACTTCAGAAACATTTTCAGAGCTAATTGCGGAGGCCACGCTCCGCTGTGCTGAGTACGGTGAACGCCACTACCAACGCCACCTAGGTGGCGTTGGTAGTGCTTCTTGATGCCAGCGTCCCTTCGAATGCTGGCATCGAGGCGTCGTAGTGCTGAGACCACCGAAGCGTTCACTGTCGGTGCGCGTTAGTGTCATAATGCAGTACTTCTCTTTTCTGCTCGTAGGCGGCGGCACCGCCCCAAGCAGGAGCGCGGGTACACAGAGGAGTGTTAGATATATAAGGCGCGTCTGTGTAGCTCTCTGCAAATGCGTTTGTGGCGCAATGGGTTAAACGCTCGGCGATCTATCGTCGCGGACCGAGAGGTCGTGGGTTCGATTTCGAAATTTTGCATGTTTGTGGAACTTTTTCTTCTGGTTTCTTTCTTTGTATTATGTTCTATGACGTATTTCCGTGACGGAAATACGTCAGTGAAGTCTTGGTGGACCCCGGAATAAAACACTTTCGTGTTAATATAAAGCCAAAAGATTTTTTAATCCGAAAAATCTATCTCACGATTACTGTCAACGATATTGTGATTAGCGTTGAAGCAGACCGTATAGCCGCTGTGGAGACGTCTCATGTATAAGGCGTATATTGCAGCTGAACTATATTCTGGCAAACGTCTTCAGACACGCGGCGCCATCTAGTTGCACCACCGCGAACTGCACGCGTGGCGGCGAGTATATATATTCAAACATGTCTGGCTTTATATGACAGGTGCTGGATACGGTCCACCACCGGATAATTTTTTTACATTTTTTTTTTGTCGCTGAAGAGCGGCACATATCCACAAGCTGGTGTCCAAGAGGTTCATTGAGGAAAGGTGCATACCAAGTGTCACATACCAAGTTACCCTTCATCGTCAGACGGTTTCTTTCAAGCCCTGTTGCCTCAGCACTGTAGACCGATACTGTGCCAGCCGACCTCGGGCTATCCAGCGACCCAAGCGGGGGAAAATGTTTAGCTAGAATAGCTAGTCTAACATATTGACTAGAAAACTTGGCGCAAAACATTTGTCGATGTGCATGCAGTTTGGAGTCAAACTGTGAAAGCGCCAGTATTAATTTAGTCCTTGTCATTCAATTCGTTGCTGCTATAACATATAATATTGTTACGGGGAGAAAATATATGTATTTACAACATATACAGTTAGAGGGTTGTAGCTCTGTGGCCAGGGTGACACCATCTACCAAGCTCCGAGACACTTCAGCCTCTTCTTCCCCAACCAACGTCACTTTGTCCACAGCGGTACAAACTCGTACGTGACATTAACCCCCCGGCGGCAGGAGCATCGTCTCGATGCTTCTTAGGGTGTCGAATCAGCGTGCGAGTTATAGGGCTTTTGTCGCGAAACGTGCACGATATCAGTTCCTGGGGTGGTAGAAGACTTCGAAGTTGCAGGTGAGATCTCATATGTGAGGCTGGTGACTTGGCGAAGAACTCGGTATGGCCCGACGTATCGTGGCAGCAGTTTTTCGCAAAGGCCGACGCGACGGGAGGGTACCCAAAGCAGAACAAGGGACCCAGGGCTGAAATGAGCGTACCGACGACGACTGTCGTAACGGTGCTTCTGGATAGTCAGAGATGCCAGAAGACGGTCACGGGCAATACGACGTGCTGCGGCCGCGCGAACAATGGCTTCGTTAGCATAGAACGTGGTAGTGGTGGCGTCAGAAGGGAAGCAGTGAGTCAAGAGGCAGGAGAGGGTGACGGCCATGTAGTAGATAGAACGGGGAATAACCAGTAATATCGTGACGCAACGAATTGTATGCAAACGTCACGAAAGGTAAGGTGCAGTCCCAATCCCGGTGATCATCACACACGTACATGGAGAGCATGTCCGTAAGTGTACGGTTGAGACGCTCGGTAAGTCCGTTTGTCTGTGGGTGGTAAGCCGTCGTGAACTTGTGGGACGTTGAGCAAGAGCGAAGAAGGTCGTCGACAACCTTAGAACGAAAACAGCGGCCTCTATCGGTGAGTAGCTGACGTGGGGCACCATGATGTAGGATCACTTCATGGAGGAGAAAATCAGCCACATCAGTTGCGCAGCTCGTAGGGAGGGCCCGCGTTATGGCATAACGCGTGGTATAGTCCGTCGCACCAGCCATCCACTTGTTGCCCGAGGATGAGGTAGGAAATGGGCCAAGGAGGTTCAGGCCGACGCGGAAAAATGGCTCACTGGGGATATCTATAGGCTGAAGGTGGCCAGCGGGAGACAATTGAGGCTTCTTGCGGCGTTGGCAAAGTTCGCAGGCAGCGACGTAGCTTCGAACAGAGCGATATAGCCCAGGCCAGAAAAATCGTCTGCGCACACGTTCGTATGTACGGGAGACACCCAAATGACCAGCGGTAGGCGCATCGTGTAACTGCGAGAGAATTGTCGAGCGCAGATGCTGGGGAACGACGAGGAGCAGTTCAGCACCATGAGGATTCATATTGCGTCGATATAAGGTCCCGTCCTGGAGAACAAACATACTGGAGAGAAGCGTCCTGTTGCTCCGAGGTAATGCGTTTGATGATGGATCGCGAATATGGGTCCCGACGCTGCTCGTCGGCGATGCGTGAGAAGTCGGAGATCGACAAAACGCAGGTATCTGTATCGGTCTCGGTGCCATCGGGTGGGTCGACAGGGTAGCGGGAGAGGCAGTCGGCGTCCTTATGTAACCGCCCAGATTTGTAGGACACGGAAAACGTGTACTCTTGCAGGCGTAAAGCCCAGCGGCCAAGACGGCCTCTCGGGTCTCTGAGTGAGGATAGCCAACATAAGGCATGATGATCTGTCACGACGGTGAAATGGCGACCGAACAGGTAAAGGCGGAACTTAGCAATGGGCCAAACAAGGGCCAAGCATTCACGTTCTGTTATCGAGTAGTTTCGCTCTGGTGCAGAAAGAAGACGGCTATAGCATACGCGATCACGCGATTGGTGTCCCGCTGTCGTTGGGACAAGATAGCGCCAATGCCATGGTCGCTTGCATCAGTGCAAACTTCTGTGTAGGCATGCGGATCAAAATGACCCAACACGGGTGGATAGGTAAGGCGACTAATAAGCGTTGAATATGCTTCAGCCTGGTCGGGTACCCAATGAAAAGTGGTGTCCTTTTTCAGAAGGTCTGTGAGAGGACGAGCGATATCGGCAAAATTCTGGATAAATCGCCGAAAATAGGAACACAGCCCTAGAAAACTGCGGACATCGGTTGGAGAACGCGGAAGGGGAAACTCCCCAACGGCACGAACTTCGTCAGGATCAGGCTGGACGCCAGAAGCGTCAACCAAGTGACCAAGTACGCGTATTTGGCGGCGGCCGAAATGGCATTTTGCAGAATTTAGTTGTTGGCCGGCACATCGAAAAACATCGAGGATAGCTGAGAGTCGGTGAAGGTGGCTCTCAAACGTCGGTGAAAAAACTATGACGTCATAAAGGTAGCGGAGGCATGTGGTTCATTTGAATCCGCGCAGAAGAGAGTCCATCATGCGCTCGAAGGTAGCAGGGGCATTACACAGTACGAAAGGCATCACTTTAAATTGGTAGAGACCATCTGGGGTGACGAAGGCGGTCTTTTCGCGATCTCGTTCATCCACTGCGATTTGCCAGTAGCCGGAGCGCAAATCAATCGATGAAAAATAACTGGCACCGTGTAAGCAGTCCAGCGCGTCATCAATACGCAGAAGCGGATACACGTCCTTTTTCGTAATCTTATTCAAGTGACGGTAATCGATACATAATCTCCAGGTATTGTCCTTCTTTTTAACCAAAACGACAGGTGACGCCCACGGACTGCAGGAAGACTCGATAATATCTTTGGAGAGCATTTTGTCCACCTCCGTTTGGATCACCTGGCGTTCAGCCTGCTGACACACGGTAGGGCCTCCGATGTATAGGAGGAGCGTCACCAGTGAGGATGGGATGGGTGACGACACGGGTGCGACCTAGCGGGCGATTTCCAAAATCAAAGACGTCTTCATAGGACATCAGAATACGGCGAAGGGCGTCGGCGTACGCAGGCCGTAGGTCAGCAGCTATCATGGGCGTAAACTTGTCGTAGCTTGTAGTAGGACGGTCGTAAGCTGCAGCAGTGTCGAATCGTGGTTCGGGCGCAAGAGCAGCTACTCCACACTCTTCCAAAGGGGACAGCAAAGCGAGAGATACATCCTCAGGAAGCATTGCAGACACGAACCAAAGTTCATAAGGGGAAGCCACGCTGGATTATTAACAAGAGTGACAATTGAGCTTGGTAGTGCTATTTGGCGTGCCAGGAGAACGTCGCAAAGTGGGGACACCACGTAAGGACCATCTCGAAGTGGAGGAGAAGGCGACATGAGGACGTAGGTCGCAGCATTAGGTTGCAGGCGAACAAATTCAGCAGAACGAAGTCGGGACTTGTGGTCTTCGGTCGGGTCGGCAAAGTAATGGGGCAGTTCAAGGCGAAGGGTGCCGGTTGCACAGTCAATAAGTGCTGAATGAGCAGTCAGGAAGTCGATTCCAAGAATCACTTCGTGGGGACACTCGGCCAGTACAGTGAACAGGACTATCACTGGACGACCGGCAATGATAACACGGGCGGCGCACATTCCCATCACGGCTGTTGTACTGCCATTAGCCACTTGGACGGCAGGCGACTCGACAGGTGTCAGGACTTTACGGAGACGGCTACGAAGATCTGATCACATAACCGACACCTGAGCGCCAGTATCGATGATGGCTTGAACGGGTACATCATCAATAAAAATTTCAACAAGGTTCGGTCGAGCAGCAGGGGTCAGCAGAGGTTTTGCAGTCCGAGTCGTCAACGCAGCCTCACCTCCGGGGGCTGCATTGCTTAGTTTCCCGAGAAGCGGCCCACGTAGGACGGGGACGAGGGACGTCGAGGCGTAGGCGAGCGGGACTGACGGCGTTGCGGCGAGGGCGAGCGGCGAGTGGTGTTTCCCCGAGAGGGAAGGCCGGCATGGTATGGTTCAGAAAGGGGCGACAGAGACCGAGGGTCTCGGTCGAAGCGGCGATCAGCGTATGGTCGAGGCGAGGAGTACCAGCGGCTACTACGGCAGTGGCGGGAGATGTGACCGACCCGGGAGTAAGCAAAGCAAATTGGCCTGTCATCCGGTGTTCGCCACTCAGAGGGGTTCCGATATCGATTCGGGAACGACTGGCGAGGTGCAGCAGAGGCAATGACAGGAGCGGTAGGGGTGGTACGTGGGCGATCGGCAGACTGGACGTCCATGTTTGCAATTTCTTCGCGGACAACAGCTTGAATGAGCGAGATGGTCATGTTGTCGTGCGTATGGGGACAGTGAGAACTTGGAGCCATAGCCTCAAGTTCGCGGCGGATGACCTGTGCCAAGCTTGGCGTGGCAGGCGGATGTTATGCCGGAGGGTCGTTGCAGGAGGAAGTGGCAGCCGTATTGGGAAGTCGGTCGAAGCGTTGTACGATGCGTTTGCTCTTCGCTTGGTCAAAATTCCGGCATTCCTTTATGATGGATTCAACCCTTGCGCAGTTCCTGCAAAGCAGGAGGTTGAAC
Organism: Dermacentor silvarum; assembly: GCF_013339745.2. Lineage (NCBI taxonomy): Eukaryota > Metazoa > Arthropoda > Arachnida > Ixodida > Ixodidae > Dermacentor > Dermacentor silvarum. The sequence goes on along the minus strand of NC_051161.1, from coordinate 139,518,845 downwards.
GCATCGTCCGCGATGCCCTTCAAGATGTGTCCAACCCTATCGGCCTCCAGCATGTCCGCGTCCGCTTTACGGCAGAGAGCCAGGACGTCTTGGATATACGCGACGTACGATTCGGTTGGTGTCTGGACACGAGACGCTAGCTCTTGCTTGGCCGCCATTTGACGTCCCACAGGTCTTCCGAAAAGATCGCGTAGCTTTTCCTTGCAGGAGTCCCAGCTTGTAATTTCGGTTTCATGCGTCTCGAACCATACCTTCGCGGTTCCTCCCAAGTAAAAGATCACGTTGGCCAGCAAATGTGTGCCATTCCACTTGTTGCGCTTACCGACGCGCTCATACGACGTCAGCCAGTCTTCGACGTCGACCTTGCCCGTGCCAGTGAAGATTCCCGGGTGACGTAGCTGGGTTAGTACCACTTCCGCCGGTGTCTGAGTGGCGGAGGCAGCGTCAGCGTCGGAGGCAGCGTCAGTAGCCATAACAGCGGAACCGATGTGACGCCCGCTGCGAAGATCCACGGCCGGCTTGTGGCGAGATTACCCCGCACCTCCACCAAAATGTTACGGGGAGAAAATATATGTATTTACAATATATACAGTTAGAGGGTTGTAGCTCTGTGGCCAGGGTGACACCATCTACCGAGCTCCGAGACACTTCAGCCTCTTCTTCCCCAACCAACGTCATTTTGTCCACAGCGGTACAAACTCGTACGTGGCAATATATAATGTAACTAGAATATGTCACACTTTATTTTTGTTTTATTGCGATAGCGATTATATGGACAGTCAAAGCGGATTTCTGCCATCGGCGTCGCCGTCTCCGTGAGGTTCCGTATGACGTCAATGGCGATGAAATCGTCACCGCGCGCCGTATGCTGTATGTGCCAATGAAAGAGCGCGAGGGACGTGCGCTTTCACGGGGAGCGAACGCACTGCGGAGAGCAAACGCGCGTTCTGCGCCGTGTTCCCTGAAGGGCTGCAGAACTAAGCGTCTCTTCCCTCCTTTACAATCACCATATATAGAGAGCAAACGCGACTTATTCCGTCGCGCGAAAGGCCGTGGGAGGACGGGACGGAGGGAGGGGAGGCGACGTTTAGCTGCGGCACCAAATGTGAATTTATATAAACAAATGTGGTTGATCCCTCTTATATAGGAATCGGTATAGAACACGAAAGTGAAACGTGTCTTCACAGAAGTAGTGTAATGTTTATTGCACATTGATATATAATGTCTATTGGTGTTTTGTGGCTAAAGCGCCCTTAGGCGTTGATGCACCCACGCTGACGCCTGGTGGCACGTCTCCTCCATCACGACTACCAACGTCGATGACCATGAGGAACCGTCGTGCATATGGAAGCTGCACTACGCTGCACACGCTAGCACAACGCGAAAGACGAAGCACGTAACTGACACACTAATACAACGCGCAAGACAAAGCACGTAACTGAATCGTCACCGAGTCAAATCAGCGCGTACAGCGCGTCGTAATTGCAGCCTCCGCGATCAACTTCGGAAACATTTTCAGAGCTAATTGCTGAGGCCACGCTCCGCTGTGCTGAGTACGGTGAACGCCACTACCAACGCCATCTAGGTGGCGTTGGTAGGTGGCGTCGCGGACCGAGAGGTCGTGGGTTCGATTTCGAAATTTTGCATGTTTGTGGAACTTTTTCTTCTGGTTTCTTTCTTTGTATTATGTTCTATGACGTATTTCCGTGACGGAAATACGTCAGTGAAGTCTTGGTGGACCCCGGAATAAAACACTTTCGTGTTAAAACGTTGCGATTCGAGAAGGTGGTAAAGACTTCCGACGCTGCTCGACGAGTGTCTCGTTCTGATCTCGTCGAAAACCTCCTAGTCGCCCTCAGAGGCACCGGCAACAGTCAACAGCGCCGCGCGCGTTCGGTGCAAACGCGGGCAAAACGCCGACGGCATCAACAACAGTTCTGCGCTTTGCCGGTGCTGCAGCATGTCCAAGTTTATACAGCTTATAAAACTACTACCCTTACTCCATGTAGCTCTCTACTAATTTGCTATCGCAATTGATGCTTCGCCTTTCGGGTGAAACTGCGACATTTTTTTTCGTTTTTATTGTCGAATATGACGTTTAGGGAGTTCTGGAGAATGTGAGAGATGTCCATATTGGATATTTCCAAGCAGGTAAACATATCACGCTAAACTTTCCTGGCAAAAAGAGAAAGCCCATGAATTATAAAATATTGTATGGCTAGGCGCAAAAGCATAGCAGTGCCATCAAACAGTTTCATTTATCAAAAATGAAATTATTTTCTGGGGTTTTGCGTGGCAAATGCACGGCATTATTAAGAGGCACATGGTAGTGGGGGACTAACGCGCCTCGTACCTAATACATCGTACACAAGCCTTTGAATGTGTTAGCATTTGGAGTACCGACGCGTAAAAAAGTGTACGCGTGTGAAATGTGGGAAACCGGTCACTTGGTAGAGGTAGATAGGATATTGGAGAGCCTAGAAGATCACCTGTGTGTGTGTGTGTGTGTGTGTGTGTGTGTGTGTGTGTGTGTGTGTGTGTGTGTGTGTGTGTGCGTGCGTGCGTGCGTGCGTGCGCGTGCGCGTGCGTGCGTGCGTGCGTGCGTGCGTGCGTGCGTGCGTGCGCGTGCGTGCGTGCGTGCGTGCGTGTGTGTGTGTGTGTGTGTGTGTGTGTGTGTGTGTGTGTGTGTGTGTGTGTGTGTGTGTGTGTGTGTGTGTGTGTGTGTGTGTGTGTGTGTGTGTGTGTGTGTGTGTAAAAATATTAAGCACAACTGACGGTGCTCCGGAGCACCATTAGTTGCACTTCACTCCTCGAAGAGGACAGGTCGTGGCAGCACACACATTGAACGCGGTTTAAATCATGCACCCGGGACCTCAAACATATGCGACGCAATGCTAATGCATTTATCTAGCATTTACCGCTAAATTGCCATTGAACTCTCTCTGGGGTGTACGTGCTAAAACCATGATATGATTATGAGGCCGGAGAACCTTGTTGTACAACGCCTCCCTCGATACCCAGCTGACGCGGTCGTGAATCGAACCCACGACCTCGGGCTTACCAACGCAATGTCATAGCAGCTATGACACCACGGAGGATTCTCAGTTATGGACAAACGTCAGTTATCTAAGCCGCACCAATCTACCGGCCCCTATTCTAACCGCTCTGGATGAAGCGGCGACAGAAGCAACAACCGCCGCGCCAACTGATTCTAGCGATAATTGTTGCCTTGAGCTGCGAGCCTGATCTGAACAGCTTTCTTTTCTGCTGAGGCTCCTCGATGGCACCCGGTCGAATCTTCCGGAGAGCGCGTGCAGACAGGAAAGCATGGACGTCTACCGTAAAAGCGTCTGGTTGGCTACCCAACACCGCGGGGGATAGGGAGGGGGTATGGAAAAGGGTATGGAATAACAAGTTAGGAGGCAAAGTGGAAATCTCCATGAACGTATTCGATTAATTACAATGAAAAATATCACGTGTTTTAAGCCACTCGCACCCACCAGCCTATCTAAAATGCAATAATGCCTTGACCTCGTTGTGCGACGATCAGAGGTGAGATCTAAAGTGAGAGCGCTAGGAACTTGTCCTTAGTAATTCTATCTTAGTGACACCATTCGCAATCAACATTTGGTACTGTTATTTTTTGGTCTTGCCCACTTGGCTTGTCACGTGGCGTGACGAAACTGCAAGAAGCTGCGAGGGCAAAATGACCTTAACTCAGTGACTTACGTTTATGCTGAGAAAAAGAAATATTTATTTCTAGTAGCCGGACACTGTCCTGTTCTTAAAGGAATGTAATATAATTGCTCGCCGATCATTCTGGTGTTGGATATGGAGCCACTGGTGAGAAAGACAATTGTCTGATGACATATTTCATGTTCGAGATATTGAATGTTGATGCCACTTTCAACTACCAGAAAAGGCTGTGCTGTCGATGCGCTATAAAGAAGCCGAGAAACTGTCGAGACGTATGAGAGACAGCGGTGACTGAACCCGTTGGAGTCATTCCCGGTGCGCTCACTACTAAGTGATGTGCCAGTTGACCTCCATCGGCGTTGCGTAAGGGCGTGAGTTCGTGCTACGTGTGGCGGAGGTATTTGTTGACGACAGACCTCTCACCAATCCTGCACAGCTCCCTCATATTATGTACCAGACACGGTCATGAAGGAGAGATTTTTTCAATGCGATGGGCCTAGCGGCGACATCGGATTCAACGGCGGCCTCACCGCAACCGTTGCACCTAGACGCGAATGGACGCGAAAATTGTACTATGGGTCCAACACCGTGTTTTTAAGCAGAGGCCATTACCTTTTGTTTAAATTTTTGGCGTTTGTTTTTACGTTACGTCACTTCACCTTGTTTTCGGCTTTGCGGATTTGGCTCTGTTTGCTGTTTCCTCCTTTCGAACGTGTCTGCGAAGCGCACATATGGGCAATCTAGATAAGTATACGGTGATATGTACAAGGTTGGCGACCATATGTTTTCCAGCCGTCCACACAGTTGCAGTTACGGTCAGGAATTTCTAATTGCACATCCTTGAATGTCGCCTTCGTCAGCACTCTAGATTAGCAAGACGGACACAACTTCGGCAAACAACAGTCAAAAATGTGAACGATATAACGCCAGGATCTGGTGCAGATCGTTATATTGCATCTCTGGTCAGATCTGGAGGCATCATCTTGTAAATGTCGTCGAGAGGCGAAGGAGCGACGTTGACGGCGCAAGAAGGCGCGTAATCATCAGCATCAAATTCGGCATTTTGGAGGGATCAAGTGCAAAAACGGTGGCTAGCTACATGCCTTGCGGGATAGCCTTAGTTGACGTTGAGATAGCTGACGCTGAGAAGGGTGAGTGACCACTGTATTGCCAGATATGGAAACAATGGTGCGGGCAAGGGCCCCATCACGGGATTACAGAACGTCGATAATCGGGGACAAGATGCCGTCGCTAATGTCGCCTGTAGACGTCAAAGCAACGTAAGTAGTAGCTTGAGGCGGCCAGTGAAGGTGATGGCGAGCAGTTTGGTGGTCGTCGGCAGAAATATCGGTAAGAGGGGCCGCTCTAGCTGAAGAGTGCCGGTCGCACAGTCAGCAAATGCATAATACTGACACAAATATCATTAGCCATTCCACTCAGGGGCGGATTCAGGGCAGGCTCCATGGGGGGGCTCTCTGCATGATTATCTAGGCTTATGCCTCAGGAGCGAAGGAAAGACACGGCTGGCCCGAATCGACGCCAGAATGGAACCGTGAGCCGTGGCTTCACGTGCCACGGCCCGGCGCCGTCTTTATTTTCTTCTCATGCGGGCGCGCCCTCCGGGTTCGTGGTCGAGCGGCGTGGTCGAGTGGGTACAGGTGGTCCACGAGTGACGATGTGGTGTGTCACTGTATGTTTAGGCGGCTGAGTGAGGTTGCATGGCAACCTCACTCAGCCGGATATTCCGGCACATCCGGAAATGCCGCCAAGATTTTTTTCGAACGGAGAGGAAGGTATCGGCGTGTGGATGCCTATGGGTGCAAGGTCGGACATGACTCCAGAGATGGAGAGACGAGTCAGATCGTCTGTGAGGCGACGACGCCTCACGCTGACGTCCAAGTCGAAGTAAGAGAGGAAGTCCGACCCGATGATCATGTGAACCACGTCTGCGATGACGAAGACCCACGGAAAAGCGCGGCGAAGGCCGAAGTCGAGGGTGAGAGATCGCACTCCGTACGTCGCTATAGACGAGGTGTTGGCAGCCCGAAGCGACTGCCCTCGTGCCCTGCAACGAGCAGCCTTAGTCGGGGGAACCACGCTGATTTCCGCGCCCGTGTCTATAAGGAACCGGATGCCGGAGAACTTGTCGGTTACCATAAAAAGGCGGCTGGGACAAACGAGACCACATGCCGCCATCAGTGATCCCGGCGGGCATTTCCCGGCCACGAACAGGGAGGTGTGCACTTCGTGGCTCGGTGTCGGAAACGCCGGTGGTACCAGCAGAGATGTGGAGGGCTGGGACTCCGAGCTTGACGTGTGCGCGACAGAGCTCGATGACTGAGACGAGGCGAACGGTTCTCCTGAAGAGGGCTCCGGAGTGCGGCGATTTAGGCGGCGAGCTCGTCGATGCGAGCCTCAAGGCGCGATATCGTCGGGTCTGTACGCGGTAAGACAGCGGTGACGGACGGGGAGGTCGCCTCATGAACCTGATCGGCGAGTTGCGCCAGGCGGTCGAGGGTGACGTCGCCGGCCGCCGCGAATACGAGGCGGACAGGCTGGGGAACGCGTTGGAGGAAAAGCTCGCGAAGCAATGCTGAGTGGGTGGGCACGTCGGGCTCCCCGAGAAGTTGTCGCATCCGGCGCAGCAGTTGGAAGGGACGCCGGTCGCCAAGGGCCTCCTCGGTAAGCAGATGCTGGAGGCGGTTGCGTTCCGACGGCATGAATCTCTCCGGCACCTTGGTCTTGAGGTGCTGATATGGTGTAGCGCCCGTGGGGTTGGAGAGGATGTCCGAGAGCTCGCCGGCAACATCAGGAGGAAGGACTGAGGCGACGTGGTAGAAGCGCGTCGTTTCCGTGGTAATGCGGTAGAGGCAGAACTGTGCCTCTATCTGACAAAACCAAACTTACGGGTTCTGGAGCCAGAGGCCGTGTTCTGAAACGTTCCGTTTGGGCGAAATTTCTTTTATATGCGAAGCAGTTCTTGCCGGCGGCTCTGTCTGTTGTCCCGCGTCCCACACCCCCACAGCGCATGCGCGTCCCCTCCCCCTCTCTTTCGTCTCCTACGCTCCCCCTTTCTCTCCTCTAAGAATACTCTACGGAGCGGCGCCCGCGTGCCACACCCCCACAGCGCTTACGCGTCCCCTCCCCCTCTCTCTCCTCTCCTACACTCCCCCCTTTCTCTCCTCTAGGAATCCGGAGCGGCGCGCTCGACAGGTGGTGCGACAGCTGCATACTCCGCTGGCAGGGCCACGGCAGTTCCGCGGTATGAAAATGACGTAGCGCGCACGCCTCATTCTCTCTCCTGTGCAGCCCCGCGATAAGCGCTCGGCCGCGAAACCATCTCCCGGTCAAGCTGCCTACTCCGCTCGGGGCGCCACGGTAGTTCTGCGGTATGAAAATCACGGAGCGCGCGCGCCCATTCTCTCTTCTGTGCAGCCCCGCTATGAGCACTCGGGCCGCTGCCGCGAAACCATCTCCCGCTCAAGCTAAACATCTCCCCGCTGCTTCGCATCCACACATGGTTCCCTTTAGCGGGAGAAGGAGTAATTTTTTTCGCTTTCAGGCGCGCGCTGATAGGCTGGTAGAGCAAAACCGGAATAGAAGTTGCGTCACCTAGTAGTTCCAGTGCACGTCATTTTGACGTTACGGTGTCAGTGCGTGCTCCCGACATGTATTGAATAAACGGACACACCTGTGTCGCGCTGCGGCCGATACATTCAAATACAATACACCCGAGCCGCTCTGCACTAGGGTTCCTCGATGCGTGCGCCCCCCTCCCGGAGGGGGGGGGGGGGGGCGTACGCATCGAGGAACCCTACTCTGCACTCGCACGGTGCGCCCTCTCGTGTGTTTTGCAAAGCGTTCGAGCGCGCGTGTTGGTAGTGCATGCTGACGTTACGGGTAAGCGGCCGGTTGACTTATTGAACGCGACTTCCGCCTCGGCGAAATATCGCCGAAGTGAAACGTTTCAGAATACGGGCACGGCCCCAGAAGGGTGGGAGGCGCTGGTGCAACGACGAGACGTCCTGCGTCACCTGAGTCCTGTTCAGTGGAGGGTGGGAGCGGATCAGCCATTGTGTTCGTCCTAGGTCACCACTTGTAGGCTTCTGCCTCAGGAGCGAAGGAAAGACACGGCTGACCCGAATCGACGCCAGAATAGAGCCGCGAGCCGTGGCTTCACGTGCCACGACCCGGCTCCGTCTTTAATTTCTTCTCATCCGGGCGCGCGCTCCGGGTTCTACGCGCCGCCCACAGGAGGGTGCTAGAATTATATTGTGAGCGCTCAAGTTCTGGCATTCCAAGGCGGGGGGGGGGGGGGGGCGTCTTCCCTCCCCCTCTGGATCCGACAGCGATTCCACTCTGTGAAGGTGGTTGACCAGCAAAGCTGTTTAGCACAGGGCGCAGAGCATACGACGTGCGTCGTCCTGCATGGCGAGCCGCTTGCGGATGGCCTCTCGGGAACTAATGGCACGTACACACTAGCGGCAAGACGCGCGCCGCGAAAGCAGCCGCGAAACAGGTTTTAGGGGCGAAGCTCCTTAGGGTCGAGCCTAGAGTGTACTAGAATATGGTTGAGCGACGAGTGGGACGAGTGGCTGGGGCGGCGCATGCTTTGCAGTGAGGCGCCCGACGTGGAAAAATACTGGGGCGGCGCTGCGGTCGAAGTGGATTGGGCCGCATCAAGGTCGCGCCGCTGGAAACTGCTGGTGATACTGCTCGGCAGGGTCATTCGTACTACTTCGCGCGCTGGTATTCGCGTTCAGCTCGATCAAATGGGGTTCATAATTGCATGTGACATGTATTTATGCCTTAAGAATAAATCCCTTTCCTTTCTCTTCTTGATTTATTTTTTTATTATCTTCTAATGCCGCTAGGTGATTGCGCGTGCATTGCGGCCGCAGTGTCGGCTTTCATTCTACTGTTATTTTATGGTTCCCTTTGGAGAAAAAATATTTTTCTCGTTCTTCAAGCAGCATGTATCTCTCGTGTATATTGTTACGCATATAGTTTTCTATCAATAGGTCTTGCGAAACGCAGACGAAGCAACATATGTAACCTTCCTGCTTGCCGCTTCAAACAAGTAAAGCATATCTGCCCCATCCGGTGCCTTGTACTTAGATTTACGGGAAGCATTGGTATAGATTAAAAAAAGAGTAAACTGCAGTGCAACATTCCATTCAAGTTTCCGCCTTTCCCGCGTAACAGAATGCGGAGTAATTGGTACGGGGTCATTTATTGCAGTCCGACCTCGAGCGCCGAAAACGGTTTTAGTTAGCCATTCTATAGGCTAATCTGTATTTTTTTCCAGTCGATACTTCAAAAAAGAAAGAAAGCCTGCTCGGTAGCCTTATTAGTGCCTATATCGTGGATACGGCGTTGCGCTGCTAAACTGGAGGTCGCGGAATTAGATGGTAACGAAATGGAAAAAGACTCGTGTACTTCTATTTAGGTACGTGCGCGTTAAAGAACCCCAGGTGGCAAAAACTAAACCGGGTGCCTCATAATCATAACGTGGTTTTGCCACGTAAAACCGAAGAATTTGCTTAAATTTAAAAAAAGAAAAAAGCAGGTGGCTGCGTTCCTCGGCTTATTTCTGTGGGTGTAAACAACATAAATTATTGTCGAGTCTGATTTCCGAGAAAAACATGTTAGGCTTATCCCATATTTCATGCATAAATGTAATGCCATTCCCAAATGTATGACCGCTCAACTCAGCAGCTTGTATATTATAAACGGCTGCGTTCAGTTATCCGGTGCACTATCATAACGACCATAATGAAACAATTAAAGGAACGGCATGTCTTACATACGCGTAGAGATATGTGCAGATTTGTTGCGTTCGTTGAAGAAAATTGTGGTACCACATAGGGCACTCAGTTTTAATGAGTTGCAAACATGGTGAGACTGTCAAAAATTCTTGTATGAGTCAAGTTAGCAGATTTACAGGCTGCCCCAAAACAGGGCATTTATATTGAATGAGAGCTAGGAAATGCGCCTCTAAGCAGACGTATAACACCAATGCGTCACTCCCGTGCAATTGCTTCCGGAAC
>NC_051161.1:139457826-139508999 GCF_013339745.2 Dermacentor silvarum | reverse complement strand
GCAACGTATCGCAAAACTACCACGCCTAAAGTTATATTTTCAATTTATTTATGGTGACATAGACTGACACACCTGTACTAATTTCTTCGAATCGTTCTAGGTCAACACGCCACAAGCACTCTCGAACACCTAATGAATACACATTTAACTCAAATTGCTTTAAATATTCATATTTCCTTAAAAGAATTAGAGAACGGAATGAGCTTAGACCTTCCGTTACTAACGCTTTATCTTTAAAGAATTCCTTCTTCATAACTTCGAGCGGCCGCCAACTTCAACAGCATTCGCTCGGAACTTTACCCTCGTTGATCATCGAGGAGGGAACGGCAGGCAGACGACATGACGTAATTGACCAGGCCCGGCCTGTAAGAAAAGAATCTTTTTTTTTACTTACTGATTGTACCGTATCTGTCAGCCTCACCTTCTCGAGGGTTGATCAGCTGCAGTATATAAGCAATAAAAGGCCGCAATCTTTGTTTCTCCCACGGGAACATCAGTAATCCGGCCCATTGCCTGTGCTACTATTCTTTTGGTGGTGCGCATGCACTTACCTTGATTTGTACGATATGGTTCTGGCATGTCATTTAGCGTGCAAACATACAGGGCGTTTCATTGAACCAAATTTTTAAAGATTACCTGTGGCAGATATCACAGTTATAATCCGTGATCTAAACTACTCGCTGAGGTGGCCATTACTTCCACGAGAAATCAAAACGCCTAATTGAAGAATTAACATAATTACGCTAAGGAACGTTTTATTTAATTATTTTGTGGCACATCTTTCAATCTGCAAATTATAGCCGCCGAGTTCGCGAGGCGTATCCACTTGGAACGAATTCTCAGGAATAAACCAGTTTCGAGATAATTTTCAATGTGTCCGACGAAATCAATCAAATCAAATCAATTTATTGTCCAGTTTACATGCTGGACGGTCATTTTTGACTAAAAGTTACATTTGTAGATTGACGTGACCCAAAAGACCAGGCAAGGCAATAGTACAGCAAACAGTGTGCACACATGCACAATAATTCACATATATTTCCAGCTGTCGCTGGAATTCCTCATAGACGAAATAGCTATGAACGGAAAGACAAAGAATATCTGCGTCAAGGCCAGTTAACAGAATTGGAAAAAGTTTTAACAGAATGCATTTTAAACAACACTACAATAACAATACTAGCCATACAAAACAACGCAACACCAGCTATACAACATAGCATGAGACTGAATTCTACAAGATCAACATTTGCTAAGAAAACGAAACAGGAGTTACATTATATACTCAGAACTATACACAAAGGCAGAATAATGATACATTACCAGCGACCAAAGTGTCAGCTGAGTTCTTTCTTACTGAAATTACCGCCATTTTTGTATCTGTTCAAAGTGAATGGTAGGTAATGTATACATACTTATGCTTATAATCCGGCCCATTGCCTGTGCTACTATTCTTTTGGTGGTGCGCATGCACTTACCTTGATTTGTACGATATGGTTCTGGCATGTCATTTAGCGTATAGACTCATGCTTATAGAGTGTTCTGAAGTATGGAACTGACCATATCTCAGGATTTCTTGTAATCGCATTAATGCGACGACGCTCTAAGGAGGCTAATTGTTTTAATTGTTAATTGTTTTAATTGATTTAGCTAATTCTGACATGGATGGCCTAATGGATGGTCAGAACGCCTAATTGAACATTTACCATAATTACGCTAATTAACTTTTTAATTCATTATTTTACGCACATCTTTCAATCTACGAATTATAGCCGCTGAGTTCACAAGGCGTATGCACTCGGAACGAATTCTCAGGACTGAACCAGTTTCGAGATAATTTTCAAAGTGTCCGACGAAATGAATGGACGTTCCAGTTAGCTTTTTGAGGAAAACGTTCTTTTATGCATTGAAGCACAAAAGTAACTGGCCTTAGCGCTAAAATAATGCCATAGTATCGACACTGGTAAGAGTGCAATCGCAAAAGCGGTAACATGGAAATGGTTTGAGGAGTGGTTCTTTGTATAATTTATTTTTCCTTACGCGGAAACAATGTTCGTTTTTGCGGAAAAGAAAAAAAATTAGCACTGGCGGCGCAATGCTAAAGTGACAGCGGAGATGATGGGCACCTAGCTAGTCCTGGATTTTGGGCTAGACTAACTACTACAAAGTCATCCCCAGCATTTCCCGGAATTTATTTATTATTGATTGATTATCGATTAGCTATTGATTGGCTATTTATTGTCTATTGCAAGATATTGGCCACGCATTTGGGATAGGCTAAGCGCTACAAAGTAATCCGAATTTATTGATTATTGATCAATTATCTATTAGCTATTGACTGGCTGTCGATTGGCTATCGTAAGGTATTGGCCATATATTTGTGCTAGGCTAAGCACTACCAAGTCATCCCCAGCATTTTCGGGAATTTATTGATTATTGATCGATTATCAACCAGCTATTGATTGGCTATCAATTGCCTATCGATAGGCAATTAGTCCCCACCATTATTAACTAGACTTATCCAGGCTCAGCTTCACTAGTTCACAGGCAGGCGCGTAGCCAGGGGGGGGGCTGATGGGGCTTCAGCCCCCCCCGAAATTTTTTAGTGCCGGCATGCACCGCCGACCAAAACCACCACCGACGCCGGGAATAATAATAATAATAATAATAATAATAATAATAATAATAATAATAATAATAATAATAATAATAATAATAATAATTTACTTCCCATGAAAAGAATGACATGGTGGGGTTCTGGATAAAAAGTTGCACGCAGGCAACTTGACCAGCCCAAAAACCCATCAAAGGCAACAGAGGGCGTCGGGCGCTCATATGTGAGTAAACAGATGGGAAGGTGTCAATTTTTAAAAAATGTGTATAGGAGACAGGTAGTAATACACTTTAACAATTAGAAAAACAAGTAGTCTGCATTAACACGGAAATATTGAATTTACACATGAGCATTATAGATTACATAAAGAAAGTCTTAAAAACAGGAAAAAAATTGGGAAAAAAGAACATAACATAGCACTATATTCAGTGCAGCATAAACTAAAGCAAATAAAGGGGGCGAAAGTCATACAGTATTGCATATGAACAAACTCATTAAACAACAAGGATTAGTTTGACTGAAAGTAGTTGTGCAGGCTGCATAAGGACAGAAGTTCTATTTCTCGTAAGGCGAGGACTGAGTAAAGTCGGAAGTGTATGTCGAAGCATTTGTTGACCATAATTCGTTCTTGAGTGCAGAATGCTCCATTGTTCAGGTGTCCTAGTGTCATAGGCTGCGACATGTTCGAGCAGGCGAGCTATGTTCAATCATTCTGCATTCTGTCTACAATGTCTTTTTCACACTCGAAAGACATTTCGGCACGAACATTGTGAACTCGGGCTGGATTTCGTGGCACCTTTGGTGGATTTCGTGGCACCTGGGGTCACGTAACGCAAGAATCCCCATCCGAGCACAAAATTTCAAGGGCTTTTCGATAGCGAGCGCGCGCGTTGCAGCATGGACACGCTCTGCGCGTTAAGGAGCGCATGGATTTCAATTCCGAAATTTTATGGGTGTAAAGTTCTCATAAACGTTTGACGCGAAAAGTGCACTGACATTTCCAAAGGCGTGCTTCAAAAGATTTTCAATTCTGGAACTTTATGGGGTTAATGCTGTTATAAACTTGGACCAACATGCGTGCACTGGAGCCCTCGTGTCCAAGCCGTTCCAGAAATTAAAGCACGCGCTCGCAATCTTCCACACACACGAAAATACTAAATATTACCGTGACTGAGCTAGCAGCTGATAATTTTCTCCAAACATTTTCAGGACGCGTGCCCAATGTGATCGATCAGCTGGACCAGGGCAGGCAAAGTAAAATTTGAGAAAACAGGAGGAAGGAAATGGCCTATTATTGAGGAAATTCTTTTTGCGGGCTACAAGGTCTGGCTCTCGTTGGCCACAGGGACAGTGGCCCTATGGATTCAAGCATAGGCCCCCCTAAAAATACAGGTATTTTCAGAGCGCTTCTTCGCATGCGAGCTGATTGTGGAGATACATATCTGAAGAACCATTTGGAAAGTTGCCCCAGTAATGCCTCGTATTTAAGCCCAGATGCACAAAACCAAATTATAGAAATGTGTGGCGAAATTATCAAAGAAAGCCTAGTTGCATAAGCAGGCTGCTTCGCCGTACTTGCTGACGAAACGACAGACATCGCCGCAATCGAACAGCCTACTGTTTGTGCAAAGTACCTAAACAAGGATGCCAGCGACATCGAGGGAGTGTTTTAGGTTTTAGCACCGGAATAGATGCCCATCTCTCATTGCGACTGCAGGTTCTATGTAAATGTGTACAAACTGTTCCAGATTCTAGTCACCCTTCCAGTGACCACTGCCAGCGCATAGAGAATATTTTTTTACAAGAGTTTACTAAAAAACTACTTGCGCTCCACAATGTCTGTGGAACGCATGGTTAGACTGGTGCTTCTATACACCCACAGAGACGTCGGCATCAACGTGTCCGAAGTCATTGACCGCTTCGCTCAACTTCCCCGCCGAGAGAAGTTTGTCCTTTAGATAGCGAAGCAGCAAAAATCAATGCAACTAAAATGCTCTATTCCTTCAGGCCCATAAGCTCGTAATTGTGAAAACGTATGACTGTTCGTTAGCTTTTAAAACCGCAGAAATTTTAGCCGTTTATTCTAGCAGTTAGCATCATGATCAAAATTATCATGCGAATACGAAAATTACGAGGACATCAATAACCAATTTTGACCGACCTTGCTCATTGAAAGCCCGGCCCACGATGCGTTTGCCAAAAATACACTTGGATATTGGGTAGTAACTTGCCGCATCATCTGTGTCTTTCGCTTGTCCTTTTCTTTCCTTTTTAGCTACCTGCTTTTATTTCTTTTTTGAAACGAAGTAAAACCCTCCTTTAATTTTGGGTGCAGAATAATTGTTGTCGCTGTGCAGGCAGTTAAATTACACATTTTCGTACTGATTTCTGCATTATTCCTCTATTATTCTACCTGTATGGTGCTGTCGCGACCGCTGCATGGCCCGAGTACATATCATGATGTCTGCGATCATAGTTTTGTTCTTGCCTAGATCATCTGTCTTTCTGTGCGCAAAGTTTACTATCTCTGACTCCGCAACGTGTTTATTTGTCTTGTTTGACGCATAATATACAGTGACGTTTGCTTAGATACGTAGATTTATTGGAGACTTAGACGTACATTTAAATATCTTGTTGCGAGGTGTTGTGTATACAAGCAGTGAACTTTGTTTCCAGCGACTCTTTTTTGCCCTTAGCGAGTTGTATCTCCGTATTTGTATATTCCATTCTATCTTCGCATTTCTAATGTATATTTTGCAGAACTCCTACTTTTATGTGACTGCCACAGATACGAAGATGAGAGGATTGCCCTTCGGACGGCTTTGGGGCACTTAGACGACAGGTTTTTTACGGAGGAAAATATCTTGGGTGCGTCGCCTCGTGCGTCTGCTATGTGCAGGGCTACAAAGGCGCTGCTGTGTTTTTTGAAGTGAACAAGTCTGTATGACCGCCTGTGACGAAACTCAGCGATGAACGCTTAACTGTAAATGTGCAACGTGTGAACTGTGAAATTCTCTCTTCCTTCTCTTTCAATCCCTTCTACCTCTTCCCCAGTGCAGTGTAGCCTACCGGGCTCAGCATGTTTAACCTCCCTGCATTTCCCTTACGACTTCTCTCTCTCTCTCTCCTACTTTTTATTTGTACTCACTGTTGCGAGTATAATCTCGGTGTAATTACAATACACGACCGGTAACAGCTGCTCCTGCGCAATCTATTGCAACCAGGGACAGCGTCATTGAGGTTTTTTCCTGGCCGTTGCATATGTGCAAAAATGTAAACAAGGTTCTTGAATGACGAAGATTCATCAAAATATTTGTCCTCAACTTATTCATTAGATGGCCTTTACGTTCTTCATATCAGCTGTATACATTGCTTTGCTGGTTTCGAACTCATATAGTTCTAATGTCCGTGTGATATTTTCTTTCCTTATGAAATAGACGAAAAAGAACGCGGCCGCATTGACATCAGTTATTTCTGCCAGAATTTTTAGGACATACGAATATATTCTTTTATGAAAATACATATTTTACTTGACAGTGCGTAGCGTTCAATAATTCGTTTGCAGCATCTAATATACAATGGCATTGGCAATGCAGTTATTATTCATGTATTTGATCCCTCGACAAATTCTATAAGGAGGAGGCCGCGCTGGAACCTCAGCCCCCCCCGAACAAAATTTCTGGCTACGCCACTGTTCACAGGTGTACGTGCCATTGCGCTTGGAACCTTTCTGCACTGCTGCCAGGATCGGCCCACATTTTTGGATTCAGCGGACACATTAGGCCCGGCTGAAACAGCTCCGCTGTTAAAAATGAGAACTTCATCTGTTTTACTATTTTCTTTGATACGATATAGTCATCTGATAAGATATACAGTCAAGAGAGCGGTGTGGATCTGAGAACAAACGGGGATAATCGATATTCTAGTTGACATTAAGCGGAAAAATTGAGCTGGGCAGGCCATGTAATGCGTAGGATTGATAACCGATGGACCATTAGAGCTGCAGAATGGATACCAAGAGAAGGGAAGCGCAGTCCAGGACGGCAGAAAACTAGGTAGGGTGATGAAGTTAGGAAATTCGCAGGCGCAAATTGGAATCAGCTAGCGCAGGACAGGGTGCAGTGGACATAAATATAGGCTGATGATGATGCTGACAGCCACCTTGCACGTGTCACTTCAGCTTGGCACTGAATCCATTGAACCATGCAATGCATAACGGTCGCGTGTGCTCGAAGGCCTACTTAGGCCCTTCAATGAGCGGGCCCGAGTCTGGCCCGGGCCCGTGGCCTCAAGCCCGAGCCCGGCCCGGGCCCGCGGCTTTAAGCCCGGGCCCGGCGTGAGCCCGCCGACAAACCCTTCGGACGGCCCGGCCCGGCCCGCGGGCCGGCCCGATCCCGTGCAGTGCTCTGACTGCATAAAGCGTATTTCTTGCGCCACTGCGGCCATTATTGACCATTGTTTCGGGAGTTACAGTACCAATCTTGTACCAGTACAGTGCAATCTTGAGCGATTGTTACTGTACTTCTAGATTTAAAGCTTCGAACAATTCGCTATTATACCAACGGCCACACCAGCTTCGTTGATATTGAGAGGCGATGTTCATGCGGTACCTCCGCAGCTGCTTTCAGTGAGTGCGTCAGAATTTTAAACGTTTTCATTTTCGGCAAATTTACATGACCTGCGCGCGTCTCTTTGGCATTGTATATGTGTTATGTCATTGAAAACGACAATTTCAACGGACATTTCTTTAAAAGAACGGCGGTGGTGGGGCTGCTATAGAGCATTGGGAATGTCATTATAACATGTCCACGTTTAAAACTGATGCTGCACATTACTCGCTGCGCATTTTCAACACTGTGTACAATGTTGCATTTACTGCGATAGTAGTTCGAAACTCAAGATTGACCTTGCATTGATTTCCTGGTGGCCACTGCCATTACGCTAACGACGACCGCCGTCATCGGCAAGTGTTGGTCGTTATTGTGTCGTCGTCAGACCAGTTCCTTATGCTCGCCCTCACCATAGGGCGAAGAAAAATAACTCTTCACCTGCAACCACCGTGGCCATTCCTCGCGCTGTAGAAAAGCCATGCCCGAGCAAACGAATATAGCTCTGAATTTTTCACTCGACAAGTCACGCCACTAAGCGCATGTTACTCCTGCGTAATAAAAAACAAATTCTAATACCATGATCGTCATCATCATCAGCAGCAGCAGCAGGAGCAGCAGCAACCTATTTATGTCCACTACCGAAAGACGTCTCTACCAGTGCATGGTATCACCTGATCCGATTGACCAATATAACGTAGCCTTGAACTGGGTCCTGCCGAGCCTGAGCACGACGCCGTTGTGCAAATTCACGTTGCTGCTGCTTTTGTCGCTCATCGTATTCGCGCTGCTCTTCAGGCGCCCTAACTGCGCGTGGCTTGCTTTGGGCAGGAGCCGCTGCGTCCGGCCTAGCCTGAACACAACGCCGTCGGGCAAATTGACGCTGCTGTTCCCGTTGCCGCTCGTAGCGTTCACGCTGCTATTCGAAAGTCCTAACTGAACGTGGCCTTTCTAAGCGCTACCAGAACACAAATGAAATCAGTTGCTAGGCGGGTTCTTCTTTTACGTCACTTCCTGCTTCGTATACTACATTTGCCGCTTCCCGGCAACTGTAGCTAACGCTACCGTAATCATTACTCGGAGGTGCTCGCGGCGGACGATGTGCGCGAAGGCGAGCTTTCTGGTTGTTGTTTCTTTCCCCTGCACGACAACGACCGGCGCCGCCACTGCCGCGGATGATGATGACGATGATGATTTAATGGTATCCCCTTTGAAACGGCGGCGGCAAATAGTCACCAAGCCTGCTTGATTTAATCAGGTATACTATACATGTTCTTTATCTGGAATTTTTGTATACCTCTCATTATTCTTTTTCTTTTTCAAAATTTACGTTGTACCGCTACCTATAATTTTAAGAAATCAAGTCGTATCCATCTTTTCCTTCCTTTTTTTTCCACCAATACTCTAATCGTCTCTTGATTATCTGTACGGCTGATCTGTTGATGTTTCCTTCCACTTGAAACCCAAGCGCTTCTGGAAGTTGTACGTTACCTACGGTTCTCGCTGGGTGGATCCCGTCGCATTCCATTAGGATGTGCTGAGTGGTCTCTTGATCTTTACTGCAGCATACACATGTCTCATCTAGTTCCGAATATTTGTTCCGGTATGCTTTGGCCCTTAAGCAACCGCATCGAGCCTCAAATAGCAAGGCACTGCCCTTTGTGTTATCGTACAGATTTTCCCTTCTAATCTCTTTCTTCTCATTATTGTAAATCTCCATGGTCGTTTTTGTTTCCAGTCCTTGCATCCAATTAACTGTCTCTATTTCTCTCACTTTCTTTCTGATGTGTCCTACTTGTCTATTTACAGTTTCCATTATCTTGTACTTGGTTGCCAACTTCCTTGACCTCTTCCTCCCTTCTGTGTCCACGTTTTTCATGTACAGATACTTGTGCAGTTTAGCCGCCCTTTTATTTTCATCCATGTTCCTGAGCCTTTCTTCAAAACTAATTTTGCTCTATGCTTCTCCGACTTCAAAAGACGCCCAACCCATGTCACCCTGCACTGCCTCATTTGTGGTTTCACCGTGGGGTCCCAAAGCCAACCGGCCTACTGATCTTTGGTTAACCTTCCAACCCCGTCAAGATATCAGATTTTAAGCATAGAATGACAATTGCGAACGTTAGCGCTGGCACCATTACTCCTTTCCAGATTCCACGCACCACCTCATACTTGGATGGATGGATGGATGGATGGATGGATGGATGGATGGATGGATGGATGGATGGATGGATGGATGGATGGATGGATGGATGGATGGATGGATGGATGGATGGATGGATGGATGGATGGATGGATGGATGGATGGATGGATGGATGGATGGATGGATGGATGGACGGACGGATGGACGGACGGATGGACGGACGGACGGACGGACGGACGGACGGACGGATGGATGGATGGATGGATGGATGGATGGATGGATGGATGGATGGATGGATGGATGGATGGATGGATGGATAGATGGATGGATGGATGGATGGATGGGGCTGCACCGTTTAAACCGGGCGGTGGCATATGCCACCTAGCCATGACTATTAACATATTTGGTACTTAGTGGTGGGTAAAATTTCACCCCTGCCTTGATTTTAGCCACCAATCAGATAACCTCTGTTTGGTTATTTCTACCCGCTTAAAGTCTATTTTGCCTTCACTGACCCTAAACCCCAATGCTTTGAAAAAATCAGCCCCGTTGCTTTGCACTGTAGGGTTAAGCCCTTTACAGAAAAGTATGAGGTGTTCAGCCGTTTCCTCTTCTTCTCCACACGCACAGCACAACGTGTCTATACCTTGGTACTTGACTCGGTACATCTTAGTCCGCAATACTCCCGTCCTGGCTTCAAACAACAAAGAGCTTCCCCTAGAATTATCGTAGATATTTTCTTTGGCAATTTCTTGCTTGAAAGTTCGGTATGTTCCCAGTGCTGGTTTCGTCTGCATCCCTGTTTTCCACAGACCCCTCTCTGTTTCCTTAACCTTTTTCTTAACCGCTGTTTCCTGGTTTCCACCCCTCCTGCAGTCCAAATATTTGATTGACAGTTTTCTGATCAGCTTCCTCCATTTTGTATCAACATTCCTCATGTACAAATAACTGAAAACTCTCCTTGCCCACCGCTTTTCTGCCATTTCTCTCAATCGCTCCTCAAATTCTATCTTGCTGCTGGCTTCCCTGCCCTTGAATGACGTCCATCCCATGTCACCCTGTACCCCCTGATTTGGTGTATTTCCGCGTGCTCCCAAAGCCAGTCTACCTACCCCGCGCTGCTTAACTTCCAACCTTGCTCGAACCTCTGATCTCATGCACAGGACCGCATTGCCGAAAGTCAAACTAGGGACCATCACACCTTTCCAAATCCCTCTCACCACTTCGTACCTATTGTAATTCCACAGTGCCCTATTCTTCATCACAGCTGCATTTCTGCTACCTTTAGCCGTCACATATTTTTCATGTTCCGTTAGGTACTCAGCCCCATTGTTTATCCGCACTGCAAGATATTTGTACTTATCCACCACCTCCAGCGTAACCTCCTCTATCCTATGCTCGCTGCCCTGATTATCATTAAATGTCGTGACTGGCGAGTTTTCTTTACTAAACTTCAAACCTAAGCTATCTCCCTCTTTACCACAGATGTCCATTAATCTCTGCAAGTCTTCCTTGCTGTCAGCCGTAAGTACAATGTCATCCGCATACATCAGTCCTGGTAATGACTGTTTAATCCATGCTCCTTGCTTGAAATAGGAAAGGTTGAAGCCAAGTCCGCTCCGCTCTAATTTTTTCTCTAATCCTTGTAAATACAGCATGAACAACAGAGGTGACAGAGGGCACCCCTGCCTAAGCCCCTGCTGTATCTCTATAGACCCAGTTACCTTGTTTTCCCATTTTATGAGCACCTTGTTACTTTTATACATATCTTTTAAAATATTTCTTACTCCATCTTCCACATCTAGAGTGCCCAGTATGTCCCACAAATCCTTTTGGATTACACTGTCATAGGCTCCCTTGATATCCAGAAATGCAAGCCATAGGGGCCTGTGTTCCTTTTCTGCTATTTCAATACACTGTGTCAATGAGAACAGATTATCTTCTAAGCCTTCTTTGTTTCCGGAACCCATTTTGTAGTTCCCCCAGCACCTCCTCGCTCTCCACCCATGCCTGCAGTCTGTCCTTTATAATCTGCATCACCACCCTGTAAACCACTGACGTCACTGTTATGGGACGGTAGTTGTTTATGTCGGCTTTGTGCCCCTTTCCCTTATATATCATGCTCATCCTGCTCAGTCTCGGGGGCTTTACCGTCCATTATCATTTTGCTCACTGCCTCTCAATGCTTTCTTAGATTTTGGGCCCAATGTCTTTATCAGCATAATTGGGATGCCATCAGGACCTGTTGACGTGCTACTAGGAACCCTCTTCTCTGCCCTTTCCCACTCGCTTTGTGCCAGTGGAGCCACTGCACTGACTAGTCCATCCTCACCTGATTGAGCACATGCTATGTCTCGTTCTTTAAATTTTTCTGTCAACATTGTTCTTATATGTTCCATTGCCTCATCTCCCTCTAGTCGAACACCTTGAGCTGTAACTATAAACCTCTGCTTTAGGCTAGTCTTATTACTCAAGGAGTTGAGATGTTTCCAAAATTTCTTCGCTGCTTTTCTATCCTTTTTTGTTTACTTCTGACAACCATTGGCTCCCCTTTCTTCTGATCTTCTCATTGATCAAATGGGATGCTTCCCTTCTACAGTTTAAAAAGTTATTCCATTTTCTGCCTACATCAGCTTCTGGTTCACCCCTCTGCTTTGAATATCTGTGTTCCCTGGATGCTTCCTGACGTTTCTCTATGGCCTTCTTAACCTCCTCATCCCACCAGCTCTTGGGTTTACGTCTTCTGTTCCCTTTTGTCCTGACTCGTACCTTAGTAAGCTCTAGCTCAAATAGCCCTGTTAAATTTGCATATGTCCATTCTGTTTTTGTATCCTCTGAAATTACTTCCTCAATTTGCTGGGTTGCTATTTCAAGCTGCTTTTCCGAGTAAAATATCCCACCTGGTTGTTCATCTTGCCTCCTACCTACTTTCATTTCCCTTCTAAAACTCACCTTAATACGTTTGTGATCACTACCTAGACTTCTGGAGCCATATTCATCTATGCTCATTACATTTAACCTATCGTGCATGCTATGTGACATTAGTGCATAATCTATCGTCGACTGCAGGCTCCCTACCTCCCATGTTATGTGCCCTTCACACTTCTCAGTAGTGTTGCATACAGCAAAGTCATGCATTTCACACATATCCAGCATCATGGTGCCTGTTGAGTCTGTGTACCCGTCCATCTCTTCCATGTGTGCGTTCATATCTCCTAGTATAATATTCTCGCACCCTTGTCCTAGCTCATTAATGTCACTTGATATGCATTCCAGCATTTTTTTGCTTTCCTCTTTGGCATTTGCTCCTGTCCACAGGTATACAAAGCCAAGGAGTGTCTGCTCTCCTGCAACTTTCCCTTTTAGCCATAAATGCTCCTTGCATTCCTGTTTGACCCTTTGCCAATTCATACTTTTATGAATGAATGCACCAATTCCACCCCCTTTTCTGCTGTCCTCTGTTCTATTGCAATATTCCCATGCATAGTCAGGATTACAGGGAGGTTGCTCCATGTCCCTAAGATGTGTCTCCACAAACCCGTATACCAACAGCTTTTCCTGCCTTAGTTGCTCGTCTATCTCCTCCCACTTCAGCCTATTCCTGCCACCTTGCATGTTAATATACCCTATGTCAGAATGACCTTGCGCCGGGTGCTTACGTCTATTTCTTCTCCTACCGATTCTACGTTTCTTGAATCTTGGGGCCTCTCTGGGTCCGTCTTCGTCTACACTGGTGGTCTTAGGGCTCTGGATCCCCCCAAAAAAGCCGTAGCTTGGCGCCCTATCCTACTACCTACCCTCCCGCCCGTGGCACCACTGTAGTGAATGAAATCCTGTGCAAAAGGGTGGGAGCCAGACTCGTACACTTGCCGGTTTGCCTCCATTATGCCGTACCCAAGTGGTCGACTCAGACCCCTAATGACCCGGTAATCCTCAAGCACACTCCATTCCATCCCGCTAGCCTGGCCCCGGACCTGTGGGATTGTGCATATGGTAACATGCACATTCGCAGAGGCTTCTCTGAGTTTACGCAATCCAACCTCTGTCTGTTTAGGTTCTGGCTCCTTCCCTTCAGCACATCGTTGAGACCAGCATGGATAACGACCAGGTGTTCATGCTCCAGGTTTTCCCATACCACCTTCTGAGTTTTTCTCATTGCGTCAACCATGCACTTCCCTGACTGGGCCTTCACCCTCACCCGCCCGTCTGCCTTCACTGTTGTAAGGACACCCTCCTCAACCCAAGCTACGTTGGAGTCCCCCACCACTAGGACCCTTCGCTCTACACGTTTGCCTCCTGCCTGCGATTGTCATCCTCCAGTTCGCGCTAGCTGGTTCTCCACCCGCAGTGCGCCACTGACACGTGACGATGTGCTCCCTGCCGTTCGTCCCTTCCCACCCGAAGCCTGCCGCGCTACCTCGCTGTAGAGTTGTGGAACCGCCGTGTTGCCGCCGGCTCTCGCCTGCTGTTCAACGGCCCCTAGGCGTCCCTCCCTGCTCTCATGGCATGCCTCTGCCTGAGTCTCCGCGCTGTCCCCGCCGCCCGCCTGAGCTGACCCAGAATTACGCGCCGCCTGTGCCATTAACGCCTCCACCCGCTCTTCCAGCACGGCCCGCTTTTGCCGTTCTTCTTGTAGCTCGCCAGCTATTCGCTTTACCAGGACGGCCTCGGCCCCCTCCCTGTGAAGCAACTCGCCGATCCAAGTTTCGAGCTCAATTCGCCGCTCTCGCTCCACCTTCAGCTCCCCTTTGAGCTCTTCCACACTGGCTGCCCATTCCCCTTCCATCCGTCGCACGGCCCCCTTAAATCTTTCACACGACCTGCACGCGAAGCTAGCCTCCTCAGCGTCGGCTAAACTGGTGAAGTGCGTCTCGTCCAAATAACACCAACGTTTGCACTCCTCGCACTGCACCAGCTCGTCATCACCGCTGTCCTTCCTAGCCTGCCGCACTATTGTCCACCCGACCACCTAACGAGAAAGCCCACCAAAATACCTGAACAAAGCCCCACGGTAAGCCGTACGGCAAACTCGCTATCCGGCTACCTCCGCTAGCTTCCCTAACGCGGTTTAAAACTGCCGCTGTACACTGCTTTCACCATGCAACACGTGCGCCACAACCCGCATCCAAAAAAAAAAATAGAACTATTCGCTACCTACTAACGTCCTACCAAACTAACCAAGAAACTAAAAAAGCATGAAAAACAATATATATAGATAGCTCGGGTATCCTAACACTTCTATCAACCAAATAAAAATAAACAAAAATTGAACTTATTCATTGGTATGCTCCTCCTGCTGCGCTGAGCTCCACTCGGCCACCGAGCCGGGTTGTGTCCACGACCTACTCATATACTGACCTGCTCAGCTGCCGGCTCTCTACCCATTCCACTTATTGTGGCCCCACAGTGTTCTGTGTTTCATTATTGTTGCATTCGGCTTTCCCTTTATTTTCACGTTACCTTGGTGGTTGCTTGAGTAATTCTTTCCTTAGTTTATGTGAACGCCGAGGTACTTATATCGCTTCACTATGGGTATTACTTGCTGTTGAGTTGACACCACGAAGTTACTCGTCTCTTCATTCAAGATCATAATTCCTGATTTCTCTGTGCTAAAAATAAGACCTAGATTTGTCGCTGCGTTGCCACAGATATTCGCAAGTATCTGTAAATCTTTATTGTCCTCTAGTAACACAATGTCGCTGCGTACATCACTCCAGGGACCTTCTGTTGCACCATATGTCCATTACGCATATAGGATAAATCAAAACCTAATTCGCTGTTTTCCAGTCGTCTTTCTATACCCTTAACGTAAAGCGTGAACAACAATGGAGACAGAGGACATCCTTGCTTCAATCCTTGCTGAATTTTCACCATTTCATTACCTTTTCGACCGTCCCATACAACTTGTACTTCGTTGTCTCTATATATCTCCCTCAACAGCTGCACGAAATCGTCATCTATGCCTTAGTGCTCAAGAATATCCCATAACAATTCCCTGTCTACGTTGTCATAAGCTCCTTTAATATCTAGAAATGCTATCGATAAAGGTCTTGTCTAAGCTACTGAAATTTCTAGGCGCTAAGTTAGTACAAACATATTATCCTCTAAGCATCTGCCTGGCCTGAACCCATTCTATTGTTCCCCCAATATATCGTTTTTCTCCACCCACTTCGGCAGTTCTAATTTTATGGTTTGCATTGCCATTCCATATATCACCGACGTTACTGTAACTGGCCTGTACGAGCTCGTCTTATCCTTTTCTCCTTTGCCTGTATAGTTGAGATTCATCTTGCTTTCACGCCATCCAACGGCAATTTTCTTTGTTCTAATCGCTTGCTCTAAAGCATTAGTCAGCAGTGCCTTGCTCGGATGCGTGGAGGCGAGCGCCATCTGATGGTGCTGCAAGGAAACCAGCGGCGCATGCGGCGTGCGCCTTCGACTGTGGTTGGTTTTGGCAGCGGAGACGAAGACATTCCGGGGTCCTAGTCATATACAGCTTCGGCGTAAAAAAATTATCAATACGATCATCATCAACACAAATCAACACTCAGCACACCGTTACAATGAAGTAAGACTAAGGTGTTTTCTTTGTGACCTTAAACATATTGCAATTTGTTTTGCGCATTACAAACAAAAATTGCGAGGATATGTGGACAAAAATACCCTTTCCCTTTATCACTGTCTCCTTGTGCTGAGCAGATGGTTTTTATAGAGCAACACCGCTAGGTTCTTACAAACAGCACAAAACTCTGTCCTGCCTGAATCTCTTTAGAGTAGAGCTGGCGCACTGGGCCGTGAACATTATAGGGAATAGAACTGGTCAAAGTAAAGGTTGCTTTGCCCGATAAGAAGTAGAAATAACTACAAGCCATGCCAGGAAAAGTAGTTGGAAATATGTCAATTATATTCATATTCGGCAAAAACGTCCCAGTTAGTTGGGTTGCTGCTGTGGGGAATATAAATTTTTGCACAAATGTAAAAGACTGCTTTAAGGTTGCGCTTGCAGGAGACCGTTGAATACCTCGAAAATGTAGGTCACCGAGTAACAATGTAGGCGCTTGTGAGAATCGTACAATGTTCAAATTTATTGTATCGACCAGATCGCAAGATAATGTCGACTGAGAACCGAGTGGCCAATTGCAGTACGATAAAACAACATGACAGTGATTCAAGCGCACACACACACTAACAATTCCAAGGAACAATTATAAGTATGAAGGCAGATGACTAGAAACAGTTAACACTTCTGCTCTCTTTTCTGGCGCCAGTGTCACATCGGTATATATTGAACGATGCATCGCATTCAAATAATAAGTGGTTGCTAGCATTCTGGGACAACCACTTTTCAATTAAACGAATGATAGAATGTATATGTGCATTGAACATGCCAAGAAGCAAGGACAAATCTTCCTGACTTGCTGATGACAGTGTACGCATTGTAAAAAAAAACAGGAATGGCATGTTGAAAGGAACATTTACCAGCCTATTCCGCACATGTCAAAAGACACGCCGTAGCGGAGGCTTGATCCAGATATTGAACAAAATTACTTCTGGCGTGTGGTGATGTATTATAATTTGTGTCAATTTCGCAAGTAACAATGCATGAAGGAAAGGTAGCAATCCAAATTTTGTTTATAAACACAAGACTACTAGCCTCCTAACTCTCCAAATGCGTGAAATTCGCACAAGTACTCATGGGAAACCAGAAACCTTTAGAGACATGAATATCGAGAATGTTACCTTCAACCGGACAGGCAGTAAAGACTCTTGTAATCTGAATCTATCTTGAACTGTATCTGTGAATTAGTTATCGACACCGCTCCTAACAGCGTACAAAAACCTATAGTCTTAAAAATGGTTTCGCGAGGCCCAGGTGAGGTGTTTTATAAGAACGAATTTCATTTATTGGAAAGGTGTACCTTAGTGGAACAAAGCAAATAACGTGTCATAATAAGTATTCTGCACGCCTACCCATTTATGGTATGAGAATGCTGCAGTATTGTTTGTGAAGATAGTTCTTTGTACAGAAATTACGCCTGTTAGCTAAATGCCTTTTCAATTGAGTTTGAAGTGTTTGGTACTTGTACATATGTGTATGCCACCGACCAATATCAGCAAAAATGCTTTGTCGCTACAACTTTACCGCATTACGTTTTTCATTGCGAGTCACTAGAGCTTCATAGAATAAAATCACCATTCCTTCCGAGAATTGATTTGCGCTACTTACGATTGGATGGCGATATTTCTGTTTCATGAAACTCCCTTCACCCTTCAGGTTGTCTGCAAAACCTATTTGCCATAAACCACTGGTGTACATGTGTTATTTCACCAGTTTATGTCTGCCCGCTTCTATTGTAGATAATTAATTATGGGGTTTTACGTGCCAGAACCACGATCTGATTATGAGGCACGCCGTAGTGGAGGACTCCGGAAATTTGGACCACCTGAGGTTCTTTAACGTGCACCTAAATTTAAGTACACGGGTGTTTTCGCATTTCGCCCCCATCGAAATGCGGTAGCCGTGTCTATTGTAGATGAAGCAATCCAGAGATGTGCACTTTTTTCTGTTTACTAAGCACACATGTTTAAAGTGACACTAAAGGGGAAAATGATTTCTTCTGTATCAGTAGATTACTCTTCCACAATAACGAAAACAACACTCTTACCGCGAGAAACCACTTGGTGAGCCAGAAAGAAACGAAAAACACAAAGGCGAGTGGCGCCGCCACCTTGAAGTTCCCGCACCTGCTCACCGTGACGCCATGGACTTTGACAGCGTCTTCTAGGTCCCAGTTAATTTTTTAGCGGTAAAAATTGACTACATTGTGTTCTAAAGGAGCCTAAGACTGAATGTGGCAAGTTTCGCGAACTTTTACTAAGCCAACGTGGCGCAAATATGAAAAATTACTTTAGAAGTCGTGACGTCACACTGAAGTGCTGACGTCAAGGTTACCGCGCGAAATTAAAAAAAAATTACTTTGAGCTTTATTTTCTCATCTCATAATTGACCTATTGCAGTGAAATTAATGACAGCGGAGTTTTCTAAGAATACTTAATCAATCTAAGTTGATTTATTGTTTTGCTTTAGTGTCCTTTCGAAGTGTTCTTTAAGATTCGACGTTATATGGAAACAGCTTCGCATTTTAAGGAACAGATATACCCTATGACATACTTGGTGATTCCTTTCGTTTTAGGAATTCCTCATGCAACAACCACACTTGCACGTAACGAATTACATGTAAATGGTTACCTGTTATCTGTTACATTTTGTAGTTTTGTAATAGATAGATCATGTTTTACTTGGTTGGGCTGACTGTGGTTCAATAACGTTTTAATAAGCAATTACATGTAACTGCGGCTTTATTGAGGAGACAAACTTTGAGAGGCTACCCGGCTTTGACCATTTGAACTTCGCGGGGACTACGGTCGAACACCCGTGGTCGTCCAGGCCGCAGCCTCGTGGATGCGCATGGTCAAACAGCCAAACCTGGGCGCTCAGCATTTGTTTCTTCATCTCAACGGTGCCACCAGATCTGGGCTGAAGAATAGAACCTGTGAGATTGTTACATTTCTACTGGCATCTACATAAGTCAACGTGGGGTCGATCGATCAATGGACAGACGTGTGTACACACAGGCGATTGTTCGGAATACAGATGTTCCAGCAATTCAGAATATTGTCGTGCCCTGTTTCGATGGCAGTTGTCGTGCACGTGACGTTGCATGTTCACGGGTTGACGAAGACTTGAAAGTGTGCAGGTGTCGACAGTGACCTGTAGCTCGAGCAGGGTTATACCGTGAGGTGTGACGATGAAATGATTGCAGTGCATCTGAAAATGTCTCATAAGGGCAGTATTTTGCCATAGCAATACAACTCTTGTGCTTATGAGCGTTTCGGTTAATGCGCTAATCACGAACCGAGGCTGTCCATGGAACGCTTCGAAATTTAATAAACGCGAGTATTAAATTATCTCCTCCGCATTCACGACGAGCCGGCTCCTGCAACGAAGCTAAAAGAGTGTCAAATACTAGACACCGTATCAATGAAACAGAACTTCGGTCACATGAATGGCGTTTCAGTAACAAAATGGCAAAACGAAAAAGTTTTTTGCGAGGCTTTCTATTGTGAGTGAAAAACAGTCATAGAAGTTTCTGAAAGTATAGCATGCCCTCGCTGTGGCTCGGACGGGAGCCACCGTAGCCTGAAGTACTTCCTTCTAACACTCTGCTGCCTAGTGGAGTGATGTTTCAGTAGTACTGACTAGAGCACTGCACGGGCCTGATTTTTCGGCCCGAGCCCGGCCCTGGCCCGCTTTACGAGGCCCGAGCCCAGCCCGGGCCCGTAATTCAAAGCCCGAGCCCGGCCCGGGCCCGGGCGTACATGACCGAGTCCAGCCCGGGCCTGGCCCGGGCCCGTGTTACTGAGCCCGGGCCCGCCCGGGCCCGGGCGTTCATTACTAAGCTTAGTTAGGGCCCGCGTGTGCATGACCAGGCCCGGCCTGTAAGAAAAGAATCTTTTTTTTTACTAACAGATTGTACCGTATCTGTCAGCCTCACCTTCTCAAGGTTTGATCAGCTGCAGTATATAAGCAATAAAAGGCCGAAATCTGTTTCTCCCACGAGAACATCAGTAATCCGGCCCATTGCCTGTGCTACTATTCTTCTGGTGGTGCGCATGCACTTACCTTGATTTGTACGATATGGTTTAGTGATGTCATTTAGCGTGCAAACATACAGGGCGTTTCATTGAACCAAATTTTTAAAGATTGCCTGTGGCAGATATCACAGTTATAATCCTTGATCTAAACTACTTGCTGAGGTGGCCATTACTTCCACGAAAAATCAAAACGCCTAATTGAAGAATTAACAATATTACGCTAAGGAACGTTTTATTTAATTATATTGTGGCACATCTTTCAAACTGCTAATTATAGCCGCCGAGTTCACAAGGCGTATCCACTTGGAACGAATTCTCAGGACTAAGCCAGTTTCGAGATAATTTTCAGTGTCCGACAAAATCAATCAAATCAAATCAATTTATTTTCCAGTTTAAATGCTGGACGGTCATTTTTGACTAAAAGCTACATATGTAGCTTGACGTGACCCAAAAGACCAGGCAAGGCAATAGTACAGCAAACAGTGTGCACACATGCACAATAATTCACATATATTTCCATCTGTCGCTGGAATTCCTCATAGACGAAATAGCTTTGAACGGAAAGACAAATAATATCTGCGTCACGGCCAGTTAACAGAATTGGAAAAAGTTTGAACAAAATGCATTTTAAACAACACTACAATAACAATACTAGCCATACAAAACAACGCAACACCAGCTATACAACATAGCATGAGACTGAATTTTACAAGATCAACATTTGCTAAGAAAACGAAACAGGATTTACATTATATACTCAGAACTATACACAAAGGCAGCATAATGATACATTACCAGCGACCAAAGTGTCAGCTGAGTTCTTTCTTACTGAAATTACCGCCATTTTTGTATCTGTTCAAAGTGAATCGTAGGTAATGTATTAACGACTGATGCTTATAGAGTGTTCTGAAGTATGGAACTGACCATATCTCTTGATTTCTTGTAATCGCATTAATGCGACGACGCTCTAAGGAGGCTAATTGTTAATTGGTTTAATTGATTTAGCTAATTTTTATGGATGGCCTAATGGATGGTCAGAACGCCTAATTGAACATTTACCATAATTACGCTAATTAACTTTTTAATTCATTATTTTACGGCACATCTTTCAATCTACGAATCATAGCCGCTGAGTTCACAAGGCGTATCCACTTGGAACGAATTCTCAGGACTGAACCAGTTTCGAGATATTAATTTTCAAAGTGTCCGACGAAATGCATGGGCGTTTCAGTTCACTTTTTGAGGAAAAAGCTGTTTTATGCATTGAAGCACAAAATTTACTGGCCTTAGCGCTAAAATAATGCCATAGTATCGACACTGGTAAGAGTGCAATCGCAAAAGCGGTAAAATGGAAATGGTTTGAGGAGTGGTTCTTTGTATAATTTATTTTTCCTTACGCGGAAACAATGTTCGTTTTTGCGGAAAAGAAAAAAAAATTTGCACTGGCGGCGCAATGCTAAAGTGACAGCGGAGATGATGGGCACCTAGCTAGTCCTGGATTTTGGGCTAGACTAAGTACTACCAAGTCATCCCCAGCATTTCCCGGAATTTATTTATTATTGATTGAGTATCGATTAGCTATTGATTGGCTATTTATTGTCTATTGCAAGATATTGGCCACGCATTTAGGATAGGCTAAGCGCTACAAGGTTATCCGAATTTATTGATTATTGATCCATTATCTATCAGCTATTGACTGGCTGTCGATTGGCTATCGTAAGGTATTGGCCACATATTTGTGCTAGGCTAAGCACTACCAAGTCATCCCCAGCATTTTCGGGAATTTATTGATTATTGATCGATTATCGACTAGCTATTGATTGGCTATCAATTGCCTATCGATAGGCAATTAGTCCCCACCATTATTAACTAGACTTATCCAGGCTCAGCTTCGCTAGTGCACAGGTGTACGTGCCATTGCGCTTGGACCCTTTCTGCACTGCTGCCAGGATCGACCCACATTTTTGGATTCAGCGGACACATTAGGCCCGGCTGAAACAGCTCCGCTGTTAAAAATGAGAACTTCATCTGTTTTACTATTTTCTTTGATAAGATATAGTCATCTGATAAGATATCCAGTCAAGAGAGCGGTGTGGATCTGAGAACAAACGGGGATAATCGATATTCTAGTTGACATTAAGCGGAAAAAATGGAGCTGGGCAGGCCATGTAATCCGTAGGATGGATAACCGATGGACCATTAGAGCTACAGAATGGATACCAAGAGAAGGGAAGCGCAGTCCAGGACGGCAGAAAACTAGGTGAGGTGATGAAGTTAGGAAATTCGCAGGCGCAAATTGGAATCAGCTAGCGCAGGACAGGGTGCAGTGGACATAAATATAGGCTGATGATGATGCTGACAGCCACCTTGCACGTGTCACTTCAGCTTGGCACTGAATCCATTGAACCATGCAATGCATAACGGTCGCGTGTGCTCGAAGGCCTACTTAGGCCCTTCAATGAGCGGGCCCGAGTCTGGCCCGGGCCCGGCTCAGCGACCCCGGCCCGGGCCCGCGGCCTCAAGCCCGAGCCCGGCTCGGGCCCGCGGCTTTAAGCCCGGGCCCTGCCCGAGCCCGCCGGACCCGAGCCCGAGCCCTGCCCGGGCCCGGCCCGGCCCGCGGGCCGGGCCGGGCCCGTGCAGTGCTCTGACTGCATAAAGCGTGGTTCTTGCGCCACTGCGGCCATTATTGACCATTGTTTCGGGAGTTACAGTACTGCAATCTTGAGCGATTGTTACTGTACTTATAAATTTGAAGCTTCAAACAATTCGCTATTGTTATACCAACGGCCACACCAGCTTCGTTGATATTGAGAAGCGATGTTCATTCGGTACATCCGCAGCTGCTCTCAGTGCGTGCGTCAGAATTTTAAACGTTTTCATTTTCGGCAAATTTACATGGCTGGCGCTCGTCTCTTTGGCGCCATATATGTGTTATGTCATTGAAAACTACAATTTCAACGACATTTCTTTAAAAGAACGGCGCTGGTGGGCTGCTATATAGCATTGGGAATGTCATTATAACATGTCCACGTTTAAAACTCATGCTGCACATTACTCGCTGTGCATTTTCAACACTGTGTACAATGTTGCATTTACTGCGATAGTAGTTCGAAACTCAAGATTGGCCTTGCATTGATTTCCTGGTGGCCACTGCCATTACGCTAACGACGACCGCCGTCATCGGCAAGTGTTGGTCGTTATTATGTCGTCGTAAGACCAGTTCCTTATGCTCGCCCTCGCCATAGGGCGAAGAAAAAGAACTCTTCACCTGAGACCACCGTGGCCATTCCTCGCGCTGTAGAAAAGCCATGCCCGAGCAAACGAACATAGCTCTAAATTGTTCACTCGACAAGTCACGCCAGTAAGCGCATGTTGCTCCTGCGAAATAAAAAACAAATTCTAATACCATAATCGTCATCATCATCAGCAGCAGCAGCAACTTATTTATGTCCACTACCGAAAGACGTCTCTACCAGTGCTTACCATTTACTCCTGCCTTGCCCTAACTGTTTAGATTTTACGTCTGCATATTTCATAATTTCTTCACACCACCTTATTCTCTGCCGTCTTCGACTTCTCTTCCCATCCCTTGGCAGTGGTTCTCTATCTCTAATAGACTAACGGTTTTCTGTCCTACTAATTACAGGCCTGTCGAGCTTTATTTGTCGTCCTTAATGTCCGCTAGAATATCGACCAACCCACTTGCCCTCTAATCCACACAACTGCCTGCCTGTCATTTAAAGCTACGCCTAACAATTTTCGTTCCATCGCTCGCTGTGCGGTCCTTAACTTGTTGAGCTTCTTTGTTCACCTCCAACGGTCTGCCCTATATTTTAGTACCGGTGAAATGCAGTGATAGCACACTTTTCATTTCACTGACATCAATGAGCACTCGGTCATGACTTAGTAACGTCTTACGTATGCATTCCAAACATTCTTCCGCTTCTCGAAATTTCTTTTGCATGACCACTTGCAAGTCATTAGCCTAGATAAATGTCTTCTTCCAAAGATTCTGGCAGCTTACTGCCCATCATAAATTCTCGTTATCTTGCCAAGCGATTGAATACTACATTTGCCTTCTGCCTAGGTCATGTTCAACAGCTTGACACAATACCTCTTAATTATACTACACCCCACTCACAAACATCTTTAAAGGACTAAGGAATGCCACCTGCTATGAAAAATGCACGTGATATGTAACGTTGTCATTGTAGAGGGGCAACACGTTATCTATTCATAAGAACGCCTGCAAACTGTATACAAGGTAGACAAATAGGCGTTCCTCGAAACAAAACACTGCCTACCACTGCCATTGGGATTCAAACAAAATCCTTGAAGTAACGTGCACTTGAGATGATACACACGCTGCCGCATGGCAGTGGCAACTAGTACTGGGCGCTGGGCGGCGTGACCACTGCGCTATCGAACAATATTCGTCCTTGGAATTTTGTTCTATCTTTAGCACTCGAGAGGCTCTTAAAGTCGTGGTGCCTTTGCATGTATTCCCGAAGTCCAAAATTGGAAATACTGTTTAATGCATCGCAAAGAGGTATCTTTGGAAGATTGTGGTGTCACTCGTGAAAGCAGGCTGCTGTACAGTGAAGGAGGCCAAAGCCAGTAGAATTTGTTCATTATTGTGATAGCAATTATACAGACGAAAGGGATAAAAACAGCTCGATGGACAGGAAAAAAGCAAAGACGACCTGCACAACGTGACCGACAACCACAGTCACTCAGCGCTGTGTACATCGTCTGTGTTTTCGTCCTGTCCTTCGCGCTGTTTTTGACCCATTCTTCAGGAACCAACCAGCCCAATTCATCACACTCCTACAATTATACGGACCCTCGATGCCCGTCCGCGCCGCCACCGAAAGCGCCGCCTTGCTGTCCCCTTGCGACGGTGCATCTGCGGCCCGCGCGCAGCGTTGGGTTTCACATGATCGGCTGTGGATGACTGGACGAGAATGCGATGTTGAGCCCAGACCATTGATGCCTTTATACATGTTGTCTTCTAGCGCACCCCGTTTTAAAACATTCGGCTAAATGCTCGGAGAATTGTTACATGACGAATTGAGACAAAAACAGTCGAAACAATCTAGTTTCACCAATCGGCGCTGTCAAGGTGTGTATTCTCGCGTACCGGGTGGTGAAATAGCTCCGAATATGATGGCTATTTCATAGGCGAACCGTCAAACCCAAGTATGTCTAGCTTAAGAACCCTCGCTTCGGGTCCACCTGAAGCTTCTCTCAGGCTTGGACGCAACGAATTTAAGTCGGTTAGTACAACACCTGTAGGGCTTGACGTTTCTGATGTCGGGCCAGCTAGCTCCTTCATGGGATGTCGAAGATTAGCAACCGTTGAAATTAAATTATGGGGTTTTACGTGCCAAAACCAGTTCTGATTATGAGGTACGCCGTGGTGGGGGACTCCGGAAATTTGGACCACCTGGGGTTCTTTAACGTGCACCTCTGCATCTAAGTACACGTGCATCTAAGTACACGGGTGTTTTCGCATTTCGCCCCCATCGAAATGCGGCCGCCGTGGCCGTGATTCGATCCCGCGACCTCGTGCTCAGCAGCCCAACACCATAGCCACTGAACAACCACGGTGGGTCACTCCGCCTTCGAGGGTGTTATTTTGCTGTATGTACTCGGTTACATCTCTAAGTGGCGACGGCGCTGATAAAACCTCAATCTCTATGCAAGGTCTCAATAAACAAGACATTTCGCCACATATTGATCATGGCTGGCTAGCAGCATAGTAAATTGAATCATTTTCTGTAAAATAAATTTTCCCTAATTTTACTGTAAGTGCAACACATATTTACAATATGCTTAAACTGTAGTAATGCAAACGACAGTGGCTCCGACGTGTGCCGCCTTCAACCACGTTTTAAAATGCGACATTTTGCCGCTGCCAAATGGTCTCGTGTTGCGACAGAGAAGACAGATGGCATGTTTCTCACGCACCTGCGACCAATGCAGACAATTGTTTTGGGAGTTAGACAGCATAGCCATCGTGAACGATTGCTTCTGAACTTTTATACAATCTTCTATTGTTAAACAGACGAAAACACCTGTTCAACAAATATTCAGATGCGAGCTTCACGCTGTTAGCTCGCAGCTGCTTTCAACGTCTGCGTTAGCATGTGAAACGTTTTCAGTTTCGGCTAGTTCACATTGTGGCGTAGTAGCGATGGTGTAGAATAGAATTGCCAAAAGCGTTAGTTAAAAGTTTCTCTTTTTTTGGGCGAACTTGTTTCAAGCAAAACAGACAACTCTCAAAGCACAACGATAGCGGCAAGGACCACAGCCTCGAAACGAAATGGCGAGGATCACTATTTTTCCTCCACTGCGAAACTTTCTTGCTCAGAAACCCGTACGGGTTTCCTTTGTAACCTAGTATTTTCTGAGCACTGACTTATAAAATGTTACGTGCCAAAACCACAATAGGATTAGGCGGCATGCCGTAGTGCGGGACTCCGGAAATTTTTACACCTACGAGATCTTCAAGGTGTAGCCAATGCAGGGCACACGGGCGTTTTCGCATTTCGTTGCCATCGAAATGCGGCCGCCATGGCCGGGATTTGATCCCGCGAACTCATGCTTAGCAGCGCCACACCATAGCCACTAAGGCATCGAAGCAGATGATATGAAATGTACAACTTGTGAAAATAGCCTGTTTATTTCTGAATAGTTTTGTAAATTGATGCGTCCTTGCATATATTGTAAATACAACTTTATCTGTGACTTCCGCATCGTAACAATATGCACGATTTTTTCTTTCAAATTCTATCAAGCTAGAAGAAGTTCTGTGTATATCATGCATGATAAACCGTGCGCTAAGGGGTAACTGCTGTCGCAGTAAATGAAGGACTGCATTGCACCACTCGCCTTTCAACAGGCAAGAAGACTGGGAAGAAGCCGTCAAGAGCGACGACCTTCAATTGCAGCTTCGAGTTGTCCAAAGGGCCTGCGACAGGGCTGACGATCACGGTCTTCCGCCCCCGGCGCAGGTGCGGCCCGCGACTACGACAAAGTAGTCCTCTCCTTCTACTGCTGGAAGTGCCATTGGAAGTCATTAGCCCTGAAGTGCTTCAAGCGCGTTCTCATTACTCTTTAATTGCGACATCCCGGAAATTCCGCCTCATTAGCATGATTTACATTTCTCTAACAAAAAGATGTCAGAGGGTGATAAACCTCACCTATAGCTAAGCTGCTGTTCCAACAAGGTGATGTAACTGGCTGCCAAAAACTTGCGCACTATTGATGCACAGTGCGCAGGGACATCGTGTCGTAAGAAAGCTTCTAGCCCTTCCCCCTCGACCTTCCAGCTTTAACAAATTTGGTTGTTGGTGATGCACACGAAAGTTCATTAAACTGCTTCTAAACATGCGCATAAAAGGCTGCATTGACGGGATGACCTATAGCTGCCACTTCGTGGTGCAAAATTCTACAGCAGTCCAAAACACGATCAACATTACTTTTACTTTGTTCTACCCTTTAACGATTTCTGTTTTACCTTGGCTTAACATTCTTTTTTTACTGGTAGCTGTGCGGTTTCAGCACGATGTGGTAAATAAAGGATTTATTACTAGTGACGACTATTTCCAAAAATTCAGCACGCCCATGTAACTTTGTTTAATAATGCAATTTTTTATCATAACTTCTGCTGAAGATCTAGCAGTTTCTGTATAGCATCTAGACAAGGCTAGAAGCTTCCTTACGACACGATGTCCCTGCGCACTGTGCATCGATAGTGCGCGAGTTTTTGGAAGCCAGTTTGTAGATGACTTTACCAATCAAAATGTTTTTGATATCAACCAAGCGTTTCTGGTAAACTTTAGGGCACTGGCATCCGACTATTGGTGTATTGGCTACGGGCTCCACAAGTATTGGGGGCGAGGAGTTACGGAGTCGCCATCTGTCAGAAGCGCCTCGTTTGCGTACTATAAGGGATAACGCGGTGCGCTCTTCATAAGTTTCGCTGTCGGCGCTCAATAAAAACACCACACGGAAGCCCTCCTGGACATTTCTGTAAGTG
Source organism: Dermacentor silvarum (assembly GCF_013339745.2). NCBI lineage: Eukaryota > Metazoa > Arthropoda > Arachnida > Ixodida > Ixodidae > Dermacentor > Dermacentor silvarum. The sequence continues at coordinate 139,480,937 of NC_051161.1, read as the reverse complement.
CTCTCGAAACGAGGGAAGCTTTTTACTGTCAAAATAATAATCTTGCACATACATAAAACACAGAATGGTTTACAGACGCTATCTCTTTACCAAATACGTACAGTGAACGCCCACTGCGCGCGGTCGCCGCGATGGAGTCCCCCGAACCGGCTTCATGCGTGAAAGGTAGGCAATCGCTGAGAGCGAACTATGCGAAATATGTTCTTATGTGATGAGGGAAACAACGACAAACTTGCCGGTTTCCAGTTGGGCCCAGGATCCGTTTAATAATGACACGGCAGACGGGAGCTTGCTACACGAAACACAGACTTTAAACAGACACGCTAACAGGATACAGACGATTTACACACACATGTACGTGGCCTATAGGTCGGAAGTTGTCCTTCGATATAAAACACGTGCCTAGCACTCATGCAACACTCGCCCGTATGCATCGTCGTTGCGGTGCCCGTGACGGTGGTTGTGACGGTGGAGCGTCGTTGTGGCTACGTCGCTGCTGTCGCGCCGCACCTTGTCTCACCACGCCGCTCCTTGTCGCGACGTGGAAGCAGGAGAAAAACAGCAGGCCGGTAGAACACCAGGCCACTGCTGTAGCTGGCCAGTAACGCCTGACCTGCAACGCCTCGGCTGCTAAAACGGCACGCTCGGTCGGCGGACAGGTAGCTCAGGCGCCCCGGTGGCCAGCAGGAAGCACTGCACCAGGCCGCTATCACAGCAGGCCGCTGGTACACAGGAGAGCAGAGCCACGAGCGGGATACACGACCAGGTCCGCACGGTAGCAGGACGCCCGGTCGCCAGTCCTCGGGCTCGCTCAGCAGGCTGGTAGCTCAGGCGTCCCGATCCAAGCAGAAAGCACTGCACCAGGCCGCTATCACAGCAGGCCGCTGGCGCGCAGGAAAGCCCAGCCACGAACTGGATCCCCGACCAGGTCCGCACGGTAGCTGGACACCCGGTCGCCGGTACCCGAGCCTGGTGCCACCGTTTTGCGAGCTTGCGTTCGAGGCTGCCGCTCGCTCTCACGCTCTGCGTGCTCTCGTCGCTTCTTTGTTCATGGCACATGGTGGTCTTCTTCCATTATCATCATCACCAATCCTCTTCTTGGTGCTGCCATACAATCACCATCACTTCAAGTTGGCTTTTCACGCACTTTGTTTTGGCACCGCCACACGCCACTATCCACATCATCACAAGTGCCCCCCACTTAAGATAGTTGCCCGCAACTATTCTAAACAACATAGGAGGAGGGTGTGCACGAGTGCAGGCACGTGCGATCGTTCAAGAAAAGTTCTTGGTTTTCAAACAATTCATGTTTACACACTGATGACAAAACACGTGGAGACTTCGGAACACAAGCCAAAGTTCTCACAAGAAAATCTAAAGTTCTAACACAATTCAAAGTTCTAATAAAAAACTGAAGTAATGTGCGCGGCAATCACGATGGCACAAAATAATAGTGTCCAAGAAACACGAAAAACCATTCACATCTTTGTCAGAGTCCAGAAAACAGCATGTCGGTGCAGGTACAGCGAGTTATTTTACCCGCTCCCAAATTAACCGAACCGCGGATGTCTCAATCCTACGTACCGGTCTTTCATGTGTTAACCGCGCACGCCGAGCAGCGCCAGATGTGCTGCGTCGTGTGAGGTCAGCCACTCCTATGCGCCTGGTGTCAGCTTGCCCAATGCGATTGTCTGATATCCCTAATCTTGTTGGGATCTTAGAATCAAAATCAGCTGTCGAATTCCACGAATCAACTTTTTCATGATTCAGTGGAAGATTCCGAACATCTGTCTGCTCGTCTCCGTTTACATTTGATGATGAGTGAATAAGCGCTTCATTTTGTCTCACAGGCGATTCATTGTTAGACCTTGCGTTCACCTGACATGCTGTAGTTAGCATATGCTGTTGAGATAGGGTGCTTACGCTTAAGTCATATACCACTGGAGTCACTGCCTGGTTACTAGGCGTTTGCTTTGACATCATGGGTAAGTCCACTCTCAGAGATTGAGAAAGATTGAGAAAGATTGGCTGGGTGAGATTACTGGCAATCTCTATCGCTGGTTATACCAGAGTACAAGGCTGCGTCTTGTTTAGTGTCATGGAGGACGGGGTTCGCATGCACTTTCATTTGCCCAGCAGCCTCTTCGGTTGAAGTGCATGAATCCAACAAGCAATCAAAACCTAAAGACTGCTTTGATAGTGAGTCCAAGTTCAACTCTTGTGGTTTATCTTTGTGGCTTAGGGCAGTTCTTACATTAGCTTTTTGAACATTGCCAGCTTCGTGATCATGGAAAACATATAATGCTTGCTCACGCGTCAAGCAACCTTGAGCCGCCTCATCGCCCGTTGCCAAACCTAATAACTGGGTTGCGGGAGGCGGTGGAGACAAGGCAATCACCCCATTTACAGCTTCACCATCAGATGGAGTCATGCTGCCGAAAGTCGTAGCGCTATTGCGCGCTTCATGAGCTGCGATCTGCAAGTTGAGGACGCCTAGCTCTTCGTCATAACGCACTCGCTCAGCTTGAAGCTGTACTGCATGTCGAGTTTTTTCCATTTCTCTTTCAGCAGCACGCCTCTCACACTCCAATGACCGCTGATGTTCCACCCAGTCTCTCAACTCCGCTTTCTCTAGTCCCATGCTCTCGCCTAGCTCGATTAGTTCTTTAATATCCATTGCCTTTCTGTCCTTGGATGCAAGTTCACAACCTTCCTCGTCCTGTCCAGTGGCTACGCGCTCAAACCTCTGCAGATACGCGTAGAGGTCGTCGCGTCGTTCATCAAACAGTGGCAGTAACTTTTGGGGATTGAAGCAGGGTAGCTTTGGAGACGATACGGGCGCGGCTGGGGCAGGTATCTCGCTCTGCGCTCCTTCTTGAAGCTTGAGCTTCAGCTGCAAGATTTGTCGCTGCCTTTCGTCGGCTAACCGCTGACTTTCTGCTGCTGCTTTGGCTGCCTCTAGCTCAGCTGCTCGTTCGTCCCTCTGCCTAGCCTGTTCTTTTTCAGTCCACTCGCAAAGTTCAGTGCAAGACAAGCCTAACTTTGCTGCAGTGGCGGCTAACTTGTCTAAATCCATATCGGTCTAGCGCTGCGTGTATACACCCGAATGCCGGTCTCCGCGTTTGGGATGTTACTGGCGGATCCTGGCAGGCTCGCCAGATTGTGATGAGGGAAACAACGACAAACTTGCCGGTTTCCAGTTGGGCCCAGGATCCGTTTAATAATGACACGGCAGACGGGAGCTTGCTACACGAAACACAGACTTTAAACAGACACGCTAACAGGACACAGACGATTTACATACACATGTACGTGGCCTATAGGTCGGAAGTTGTCCTTCGATATAAAACACGTGCCTAGCACTCATGCAACACTCGCCCGTATGCATCGTCGTTGCGGTGCCCGTGACGGTGGTTGTGACGGTGGAGCGTTGTTGTGGCTACATCGCTTGCTGTCGCGCCGCACCTTGTCGCACCACGCCGCTCATTGTCGCGACGTGGAAGCAGGAGAAAAACAGCAGGCCGGTAAAACACCAGGCCACCGCTGTAGCTGGCCAGTAACGCCTGACCTGCAACGCCTCGGCTGCTAAAACGGCACGCTCGGTCGGCGGACAGGTAGCTCAGGCGCCCCGGTGACCAGCAGGAAGCACTGCACCAGGCCGCTATCACAGCAGGCCGCTGGTACACAGGAGAGCAGAGCCACGAGCGGGATCCACGACCAGGTCCGCACGGTAGCAGGACGCCCGGTCGCCAGTCCTCGGGCTCGCTCACCAGGCTGGTAGCTCAGGCGTCCCTGTCCAAGCAGGAAGCACTGCACCAGGCTGCTATCACAGCAGGCCGCTGGCGCGCAGGAAAGCCCAGCCACGAACTGGATCCCCGACCAGGTCCGCACGGTAGCTGGACACCCGGTCGCCGGTACCCGAGCCTGGTGCCACCGTTTTGCGAGCTTGCTTGCTTGCTTGCTTGCTTCCTATACCATGGCGCATACCCACCACGGGGGATTGGCCAAGAAGCCGGCGGTTAAACAGGTGGTATGAAATTATTCAATGAAACTAACTGATGTTAGAGCCGTATATTATTTTATCTTATAGGGAATTAGTGTGCTTTTTGGAAGGAGATCAAGGTAGAAGGTAATAAATTTCAATGAGTTTAATTGGAATTTTGGAAATTAATAAATAATCAATCAGTAAAATAACGTAACTTGCGAGCTTGCGTTCGAGGCTGCCGCTCGCTCTCACGCTCTGCGTGCTCTCGTCGCTTCTTTGTTCATGGCACATGGTGGTCTTCTTCCATTATCATCATCACCAATCCTCTTCTTGGTGCTGCCATACAATCACCATCACTTCAAGTTGGCTTTTCACGCACTTTGTTTTGGCACCGCCACACGCCACTATCCACATCATCACATCTTATAGTGGCCTAGATGTATAACCAAATGAATCATAAGAGAATAAAGCTTCAACGCACCGATCGCACGGGTTCGCAGCGACCGACTGCACGTCTGTATGCATGTCCACGCACAATGTTTCACTTTCGCGGCGAGCGCGTTTTCGCACCGTGCTGTGAGCTTTAGGCCGCAGCCCATGAACATTTGACAGTAGACAAGCAACGATTGTTGCGTGGATGCTATCAGAGCTGTTTAAAAATAATTTCGTTATAACTATATAGGAACATTGAGGCTCACGAGACTTGTGCCGTCTTGCACGCTTCAATATCACTATTTCTCAAGTCGCGTCACAATACGTTTATCGTCCTTCTCGGCGAGCTATTTCCCGGTGCTTCTTTCTCTTAATCCTGCAGTACATTCATTCTTTGCTGCTAACACAAACATGAGCATATGCCATGCCTTTTTTTACTGTGCTTTTACAGCAAAGCTGTTAAGGGCTCAGTCTTCGATGGTCGCGTCCGGCTGTAACAAAAAAAGAAGCAGTTTCGCCCGAAAGGCGAAGCACTGATCGCGATAGCAAATTAGTAGACAACTATACGAAGTAAGGATAGTCGTTTTATCGGCCATATAAAGTTGTAAATATTCGCTTACTAACTTAAACAAGCACGGTGTCACGCGCGCACAGGTAAAAATGAACACATCTCGCTCGATCACTGCGGGAGTTCGTCAAAACGCTGGAGTGAGAAAGCGTGCGGCAGCGAGCAAATTGACCTTCACGCTGGCTCTCGCTTCAACGCGAACTAAACTAAATCGGCACTCGGTGCACGCACTTAGGCCCATCGCAAATCACTTTGCAGATGACGCTCCCGCGGGCGCACACTTCAGCCGCGTCGCAGATCGCTTTCAAGATAGCTCCGTGAGCAGCCCCCGCGGAAGCAGAAAGCACCCTCCTCCCCCCTTCCGTCTCCGTCGCCTCCTCCCCGTGCCTCGCGCGTGAGCGAAGACCGTGCGCTTCCGGCCGCCTTCCTCTCTCGCGTGCACGACATTAAGCTGCAGTTGCCGGCTCACCCTCGCACGCTTTCACTCGTACACACAACGCACGGCGCGCGGCGACGATTTTATCGTCGTTGGACTTTATACGGAACATCACGGCGACGACGGCGACGGCAAAAATTCGCTTGGAGTGTCCATATAATTGCGATCGCAATAAACTCTCATTGGCCGTATGCTCTATGTGCCAGTGAAAGCGCGCGAGGGACGCGCGCTTTCACGGGAAGCGAACGCACGGCGGAGAGCAAACGCCACTTCTTCCGTCGCGCGAAAGGCCGTGGGGGGACGGGAGGGAGGGAGGGGAGGCGACGTTTAGCTAGAGTGTACTAGACAATGGTCGAGTGGGTCGAACGGCGCTCTCTCGCTTAGGCGCCGCGTGTGGAAAAATTGTGCGAGGGCGCTGCGAGTGAACTGGATTTAGGGAGCCTACAAACAGCACTTGCATGTAGGCTCTCTAACTGGATTGAGGCGGAGACGCGCTCCGCGGCATATTCAATATACTTTCGCTACGGGCGCCGAGGAGGCCGATTGCGCATAGTACACACTTACGATAGTGCTTTATTTCAATTGGAATGTTATGTTTACGCCATTTTGCCAAACATATATATTTTAGGCATGGATTATACAACGCGACGTCTTCAATTTTGCTGTCCTAGTCAAGCGCGTCATCTGCTAGCGAGTGCGCGTTCGCTACGCGGACACTGGCGGACGCCCAGTTTTTCTCGCAGAACGTCTGTGCAGTTCCTTTTTTTATGTTTTAGTTGCTTTGGCGCGCCCATGACTCTTGACGGCCGGTACCAAATCTAGTTTTAGCCAAGCGAACTGCTGTTTTTACCACTCTCTTCTAAAAGTAACTGGTATCTCTGCAACATGAAGCTACATAAGAACATTTTATTATTGATATCGTGTCATTTTATGCGCGCTTCTTGTTGGTGGATATTGATCAGGGACAATAATCGAAGACAACAGTATTAGAGTGAAATAAACCAGGTTTATTAACTGCGTGGCGCGAAGAATGGCGAAAGTATTTCTAGGCAATTAAATCAAGGGGTACATAGACATATATATTCACGATATATGTGTAAGGGAAAAAATAACAAATATTCTAAATGCACTAATTGAAAAGTGTGAGAACTCCCGACCGGAAAAAGCGCACGTGTTTGCAGAAACCAACACACTTATTATTGAGAGAGAGAGGGAGAGAAATACGTTTATTCAATCATAAAAAAATAGAAAATTGTACTTGTATGAAAAGGCAACCCCAGTGGTTTTTACGGTGAGGTGCCTAGATTAAGTTAATGGTTTCGCTTCTTATAAGATAGGTGAGCAAGCTGTCATATATAGCTTTGCGGTGTTGAGGGGTCCCTCTAGGAAGGATCCAGTCATTGAGTGTGACGACTGAGCTCTGCAGCCCAACAAGGCAGATTCTTCGCAGTGATGATAGGCCAGGACATGTCCATAGCAAGTGGTGTGCTGTGGCTGGCGCACCCGTGGTGCAAGTTCCACAGGTGGGGTCAAGCGACTTGTCAATGTATTGGGCTTTGAACGCAGGCGTGACTGCCGTGCCGGTGCGTAGACGGCGGAGTGCCACGCGTTCCCGGCGTGGAAGCCCAGGAGGGAGGGGGTCATGGCCTTCGGGCAGAAGCGCTTGTAGAGCAAGCTTTCTATGCTGTCGGAGCTGCAGGTGAGCATCGAAAGCGTCGACATCTTCTGCCGATCGAGCTGTGACGGAAACGGGGCAAGGAGAATGGGGGGTGGGTAAATTTGCTCCCCGCGCGAGCGCGTCCGCTCGCTCATTCCCTCCTGCGCCCATATGACTCGGTGTCCAATAAATGTGCAGCTTAGTTCCCTTGTGCCGCAGAAGTGTTGCTTCTTCGTGGATGGTGGTTGCCAGTGGGTGTGCGTCAATCTTGTTTAGTTCGCGTATGGCGTCTTGCGAATCCGTGTATATGTGTAGAGGGCGGTGATGCTTGAGGCGGCCATATCTGGCTGCCTGAGCAACCTCTAGAATTGCTTGTAGTTCTGCACCCGTCGTACTTAATTGTGTGCTATGAGTTGTTGTTGCTGTGTTGCTGCCGTCGCTGTTCGTCCAGGCAGTACTGACGTGATTATGTGAAACAGCCGCATCTGTGTACATGCATTGAGCTGTACTATCGTTGAGGATGGCTCTGCGGTGATGGTAACGCCTCCGACTTATTTCATTTACTCCCACGTTGGTTGGAAGGGGGTGAACAATGGCCGACATCACGGGCAGCCACGGCGCCGAAGGTGTCGGGAGAAGAGGAGCTTGTGGCTTCCGACCGACCTGGGCGAGTATTCTTCGGCCTGAAGACGTAGCGGCTAGCCTCAGCACCTGGGCACATCTTGCGTCCTCCCTTAGTTCTTCAAGTGTGTTAATTTGTGCCTCTGAGTAAAGCACATGGGTTGGGGTATGCTTCGGCAAACCATACGCTATACGTATACTTTGACGATGAGCTGCTTCGAGGCGACGACGCATCGTTACCGTGGTTCGTGTGTAAGGGAAGCCGTACAGAATTCTCGATGTGATGAGATTTTTCGTCATTATAACCAGGGTGTCTTCTCTGAGGCCCCACTTACGACTTGTGAGTCTTCGGAGGAGCCCTTGTGTTGCTCGGCAGCGGCTCAGTGTCTGCTGAAGCCCCGCCGTGTGGTTTCCTGTGTCCGATATAGTGAGTCCAAGATTTCTGAGGTCCTGTACTTTTTCGATCGGGCTTCCTTGTATTTGCGGCACATTCATTAAGGCTACTGCTTCTTCCCTCATCTTCTTTGGACCAAGCACAATATACTGTGATTTTCACGGTAAAGGAGAGAGTCTGAGTGCCGAAAGATGACGCTGTATTGTATCGAGAGCTACTTGGATGGCATCTTGCTGCTCACCAAGTGACCCTCCCGTGGTCCATATATACTGTGATGTCGTCGGCGTATATTGAGTGATGCAACCTGTCTATCTTTGCGAGGTGATACGGGAGACGGTGCATGGCAATATTAAACAGTACAGGGGACAAAACTGAGCCTTGCGGAAGGCCATGTGTGATGTAATGAAGCGGCGAGAATCGATCTCCTATCTTGACTCGAAGAGTGCGGTTTGTCAATAGTGACGTGATGTATTGAATACTGAAAATAAAACTCGCATTCGCAGACATAATATTCATAGCAGGCAAAACTATCTTATATATATATATTGATAGGACGCGTTCAAGGTGAGATGCGCTTGGCGTTTTTATGAATGCCAGAAACAGGCAACGGCCAAGCGGAGCGAGTGCGAGCACCAACCACAAGAAACATCTTCTTCTTCGTCCTCTGCTGGCGCCGGTATTTGTCACTACAATCACTCCCCGGCGAAAAAGGAGCCATCCTGGCGACCTATGGGACAGGCAGCACTGGTGGGTCGTAGTGCGGCTTCAGTCGGTCGACATGAACAGTTTCGCGTCCGCGACGCCGTTGGTCCGTAGATGGCTGAACGGGCTCAATGACGTAGTTGACCGGGGACGTCTGTCGTGCAACCCGGTAAGGGCCGTCATACTTTGAGCTGAACTTTGTGGAAAGGCCGGGAGTAGACGAGGGAACGCGGAGCCATACCAGCGTTCCAGGTGAAAAGTTGTCGCAGTTTCACCTGAAAGGCGAAGCATCAATTGCGATAGCAAATTTGTAGAGAGCTATACGGAGTAATGATATTAGCTTTATCAGCTGTATAAACTTGGACATGCAGCAGCACCGGCAACACGCAGAACTTTTATCGACGCCGTCGGCGTTTTGTCCGCGTTCGCTCAAAATGCGTGCGGCGTTGGTGACTGTTGCCGGAGCCTCTGATATAAATAGGCACTTGGTGCCGCAGCTAAACGTCGCCTCCCTTCCCTCCCCCTCCCCCCTCCCCCACGGCCTCTCGCGCGTCGGAAGAAGGCGCGTTTGCTCTACATATATGGTGATTGTAAAGGAGGAAAGAGACGCCTACTTCTGCAGCCCTTAAGGGAGCACGGCGCAGAGCGCGCGTTTGTTCTCCGCCGTGCGTTCATTCCCCGTAAAAGCGCGCGCCCCTCGCGCTCTTTCACTCGCACATACAGCGTTCGGCGCGCGGCGCCGTTGGCGCTGAGCCGTGCTCCCTCAAGGGCTGCAGAAGATAGCGCCAACCTTTCCCTTTCCCTCAAGAACCACTTATCATCATCATCATCGGCGCCGATTTCATCTCCATTGACGTCATACGGAACCTCACGGCGACGGCGACGGCGACGCCGACGGCAGAAATCTGCTTTTGAGTGTCCATATAATTGCTATCGCAATAATATGATAGAAAGGACAAGCCGGCGTCTCGACTATGTTGCTGGCTGGCCTGGTTTTGCGCAGTAAGAGAACGTGCGATCTGACGACATTCTTCGGCATAGATGGCAGCTTCGGATAGAGTCGTAGATTCTGAAGCGTCGGGGCGATACAAAAGAATCGTGTCCGTAAACGAGGAAGGTTCGCGACCATAAAGAAGAAAGGAGAGAATCCTGTGGTTGACTGAGTGGCGCTGTTGTAGGCATACGTAACAAAGGGAAGGATGCGGTCCCAGTTAGTGTGGTCAGCGGAAACGTACATAGCGAGCATGTCGCCGAGAGTGCGATTGAAGCGTTCAGTCATACCATAGGTTTGCGGATGATAGGCGCTCGTAGTTCTATGGACAACGTTGCATTCGCGGAGCAGGGCTTCTACAGCCTCGGAGAGGAATGAACGACCACGGTCACTAGTCAAGACGACAAATGGAAGGTAGCCACACTCGTGGACAAAAACATAACAACTATACAACACACATCTATAAACGACGTAGACGTACAACATGTACTCCTAGAATTCGTGTACAAAGGCAATCAGACAAAGAGTGCCTTTGTTCTAAACGTCTACTGCCCCCCCAGCCAAAGGCGGGCAAACATTGACAAACTCTTCAGGGACACTCTCCGCCTTGCCAAAGATCGCCCTCTGGTAATCATGGGCGATTTCAACGCTCAGAACACGCTATGGGGGTATCAGAGGCAGGACTGGAAGGGTCTCCAGCTAGAAACACTAATGGAACAGAGTCACCTCACACTGATCACAGACCCGAACACTCCGACGAGGGAAGGGAACAGCGTAACACGCGACACCACTCCCGACCTCACGTTCATCACACAAACCACGCGAGCCGAATGGCTCAACACACTCGAAAACTTAGGCAGCGATCACTACATACTGAACACAACGCTACAAACCGGACGCCTACGCAGGCAGATCGGCACAGCCAAAATCACTGACTGGCGAAAAATTAGGGAAGCCCAAGAACAGGACACAGACACAATCACGAACCTGGAAGACTGGTGCGACAACCTCCGTCGACAGAAACAACACCATACAAAGGAAATCGCCAGAACGGAAGAGACCCCAGAAGTGGATCCCCACCTACTACACCTGTGGGACGCCAAACGAGGTCTCACCCGCCGTTGGAAAACACAGAAGTACAACAGGAAACTGAAGACACGCATAGCACAAATAACAGCGGAAGCAGAAGAATATGCCATGCAACTCGCCTCGGCGAACTGGTATCGATTCTGCGACTCCTTCGGTGGCACCCTGGGTACCGCCAAAACGTGGCACATACTCAAAGCCATCCTGGACCCCACCAAAACCAAAGGAGAGGGGCACAAGGCCCTGGAGCGGCTACTACACACCTACCCAGGCAGCCAACAAGACCTCATCGACGCCATCAAGAACAAGTGCTATGGAGATCCAGCTCCCACGCAACCATGTACAACACCATACATGGGACAACCCAACCCACTTTTGGACGAACCCATCACAGAAAACGCAGCCACCACCCGTAACACAGCGGCGGGCACGGACCGTATCACGAACGCCATGATCAGAAACCTTAGCGACAAGTCCATCTCCGCGCTCACGGCCTTTCTCAACCAACACTGGGAACAAGGTACGGTGCCGGCGATGTGGAAACACGCACGCATAATCATGATACCCAAACCGGGGAAGAAATTGGCAATTGAAAATCTGAGACCAATCTCGCTCACATCCTGCCTCGGCAAGGTGTACGAGAAAATCATACACAAGAGACTACAGGGACACTTAGAAGACAACAAGCACCTGCCAGACACCATGTTTGGTTTCCGCGGAGGCTTGTCCACACAAGACGTTTTACTGCAAATCAAGGAAGAAGTCCTCAGCAACGTTCCCCGCAGCGGCGAACATGCCCTCCTAGCAATCGACATCAAAGGAGCTTTCGACAACGTCAGCCACCAAGGAATCCTAGAAGGGCTCGCCAACACCAACTGCGGTGAGCGAACGTACAAGTACGTTCAGAGCTTCCTAAGCCACCGCACGGCAGAGCTGAAGATTGGGGAGATCCAGACTGCAGTATACTACCCTCCCAACAAGGGCACACCACAAGGAGCAGTCATCTCACCCACGCTCTTCAATGTCGCCATGATCGGCCTCGCAAGAAAACTGCAGGACGTAGAAGGCCTCCGCCACGCCTTCTACGCAGACGACATAACACTCTGGACCACAACAGGGTCCCTTTATGAAAAAGAAGAACGGCTGCAAACTGCAGCTGACCTCATCCAAGAATACGTCAGCCAACGGGGACTACAATGCTCGCCCGAGAAATCTGAACTCATACGAGTCTGGCGAGGCCGGGGTAACCACACAGACCCCACAGACCCAACACGAAAAATCGAGGTACACCTCAACGGGAGCCTCATACCAGAAACGTCATTGCTCAGGGTGTTGGGCATGTGGCTGCAGTCTAACCAGCGTGCTACACACACCCTTACGCTCCTCAAAACCAGTGTCAAGGCGATATCACGCATGATATCCCGTGTAACATCGAAGAATAGAGGCATGAAGGAAGGGGACACACTCCGACTGGTCAAAAGCCTGGTGGTGAGCAGAATCACATACAGCCTGCCCTACTACCATCTCACACAATCCGAGACGAAACAGGCCGACACGCTCTTGAGGATGGCTTTCAAGACCGCTCTCCGCCTGCCGATGAGTACATCGACTGAGAAATTATTGGCGCTGGGGTTACACAACACCCTCAGCGAACTCACAGAAGCCCTTCACGTCTCACAACAACAGAGACTTGCGCGGACTCACACGGGCCGGCAGGTCCTACAAACTTTGGGCTTCAAAGCCACAACACGAACCCAAGAAACCTGCACGATACCTCGTCACGTCCAGGACAGGTATCATATTGCCCCAATACCACGCAACATGGACCCTAACCTACACTCCGGAAGGAGGAAAGCAAGGGCCCAATACATAGAGAAAACATTCAGGTTCGATACCACGGCCCGTTTTACGGACGCCGCTATGTACGGAACGAATAAAAAGGGCGCAGTGGCAGTGGTATGCGACCGCCGAGGCCACGTCACCTCCAGTGCATCGACCCGCCCCTGCACGATCACGGAAGCGGAAGAACTGGCCATCGCGTTAGCCATCCGCGAAGGTCAACACGCAAAAAAACCACTGACGATCCTCACGGACTCCCAGCAGGCCTGCCGCAACTTCCTACAGGGAAGAATCGCAAGACCTGCGGCACAAGTCCTAGCCCAAATACCTAAGGAGGACACTGACGACAACACCATCATAACCATCATTTGGATACCGGGTCACGCTGCCATCACGGGTAACCTGTATGCCGACAGAGCAGCTCGAGAATTTGCATATAACCGAGCACTCATCACGCCGACTGCAGATGACCCTGACCCAGTTGACCCCGAGTATTCAGCAATCCTGAACTACCACAGAGGGAGTCGCTTGCGATATCCCCCACCCCATCGAATACTAAAGACGGAGGATGCCGCTGCCTGGCGTAGGCTCCAGACAGGCACTTACACGAACCTACACATATTACATCGCCTGCACCCCACAGCCTACAGGGACGAATGCCCGTGGTGTGGGGCCACACCAACCCTATACCACATTACGTGGGAGTGCACGCTACACAACATAGAACACCATGACACGAACACCACGAGGGAGCAATGGGAGGCACTGCTGTCCAGCTCGGCCCTCGACGACCAGCTCAAGCTGATCCAGAGAGCAGAGAAGATGGCAAGAGCCAGCGGAGCCCTGGACTAGGGGCCCCGACCATTAGCGATGCCCCATTGGGGCAAGACAAAACTATATTTGAATTAAAGTTTATCTATCTATCAGTAGCTCGCTGGCGCCGGTATTTGTCACTACATTCTATATATATATATATATATATATATATATATATATATATATATATATATATATATATATATATATATACGCAAGTGTTATTGATATACTGCACGACGCCGAATAGTCGTTTCCGTTCGAAAATAAGGCATAACAGCACCATTGAAGTCTCAAAGGTTAGTGACCGATGCAAGTGAGGACTGTTATTCCGACTGATTGTGCTGCCGGGGAGTCATGGCTGTTGCGCGGAGGCGTAGTTCTTGAGAGAATTAGGGTGTAATTAAGAACGGATGTTAATAAGTCCTGCTTAACAAGTTTCTAGCTGTCATTCAATATAAACGCCCCCAGTAGGGGGGAGCCTGTCAATCTGCTAACTTGATTCAGGCAAGGAAAACTTTTTTTGACAGTCTCACCATGTTTGTAACCCATTAAAACTGGGTGCCCCATGTGGTACCACATTTATTTTCAACGAACGCAACAGATCTGCACATATATCTACGGGTGGGAAGGTGAGGTGTGCCGTTCCTTTCATTGTTTCATTACGGTCGTTATGATAGTGCACCGGATAACTGAAAGCAGCCGTTTATATTATACAAGCTGCTGAGTTGAGCGGTCATACATTTGGGAACGGCATTGCATTTATGTATGAAATATGGGATAAGCGTAACATGTTATTCTCTGAGATCAGACTCGAGAATAATTTACAACTATTTTGTTTACACCCCTAGAAAAAAGTCGAAGAACGCAGCCACACGCTTTTCTCTCGCTTTTTTAATTTAAATAAATTCTTGGGTTTACGTGACAAAACCACGATATGATTATGATGTTTAGTTTTCACCACCTAGGCTTCTTTAACGTGCTCCTACATAGAAGAACACCAGTGCTTTTCCATTTCGCTCCCGTCGAATTCCGCGACAAAGATTAAACCCGTGAGTTCCGCGGAGTTTAGCAGCCCTACGCTGTATCCACTATATAACCACTAATTAGGCTACCGCGCCAGCTTTCTTTCTGTCCTTCTTTTCTTTCTTTTTTTGAAGTATTGACAGGAAAAAATTTTCCACGTACGGCTTATACGGCCAAAGATGAGCATATAGAATGACTAATTACAACTGTTTTCGGCGCTCGAGGTCCTACCGCAATAAATCACCCCGTACCAATTACTCCGCATTCTGTTACGCGAGGAAGTCGGAAACTTGAATGGAATGTTGCGCTGCAGTTTACTCTTTTTTTATCTATAATAATGCTTCCCGTAAATCCGAGTACAAGGCGCCCGATGGGGCAGATATGCTGTATACTTGTTTGAAGCGGCAAGTAGGAAGGTTGCGTGTGTTTCTCCGTCTGCGTTTCGCAAGACCTGCTGATGGAAAACTATATGCGCAACAATACACACGAGGGATACATGCTGCTTGAAGAACGAGAAAAATATTTGTTCTCCAAAGGGTACCGTACAATAACACAGTAGAATGAAAGCCGAGACTGCGGCAGCAATGCACGGGCATCACCGAGTGGCATTAAAAGATAAAATAAGATAAAGAAGAGCAAGTAAGGAATTCTTAAAGCATAAATACATGTCATATGCAATTATGAACACCATTTGAGCAGTCTGAACGCAAATATCAGCGCGCGAAGTAGTACGATTGACCCTGCCGAGCGGTATCGCCAGCAGTTTCCAACAGCGCGACCTTGATGCGGCGCAATCCACTTCGATCGCAGCGCCGCCACATTATTTTTCTACATCGGGCGCCTCACTGCAGAGCATGCGCCGCCTCAGCCGCTCGTCCCACTCGACCGTATTCTAGTACACTCTAGTTTAGCTGCGGCACCAAATGCGTATCATCGCGACCGAGCGCAAGGGGGAACTGGCGACTCAATCTCCCACGCGAAATGAGGACAGCACGGGAGGGAGGGTGCACGGCTTCTACTCTGCCAGGAACTGCGTAATTCGCGCGGCATAGGCCCCCACCCCCGATTTTGAAAGCGGGCACTTTCGGCTGCACACTCCAGACTATACAAGAAAACTACAGCTGAAGCCAAATTTTCTTTCTTAATAGAGTGACCACGTAAGTAGTGATTTTGTTTACTATACTTATCCCCAGCTTTGGCAGCGAGGATTGCTTTTTGTGTGCCCCTTAGGGACGTGCTATAGCAGACGACGCGCGGGATTCGCCATACACGCTGGCGTTGCGGAGCAGACCTCGCTTTGAGCAATTCCCGCCCTATGAAATGTCAGCTTGGGCTATCATGCCCAGTTTTTATTGCGATAGCAATTATATGGACACTTCAACCGGATTTCTGCCGTCGGCGTCGCCGTCGCCCTCGCCGTGAGGTTCCGTATAGATTCCAAGGGCGATAAAATCGTCGCCGCGCGCTATGCGCGAGCGAAAGCGCGCGGGGGACGCGCGCTATCACGGAGGGCGAACGCACGGCGGAAAGCAAACGCGACCGTCCCGCGAAAGGCCGTTGGGGTATGGGAGGCAGGGAGGCGGGGCGGCGCTGTGCTCCGGCGCCAAAGGCGTATCTTACCACTCAATCTCCCACGCGAAAGCAAGAAACGGGAAGAGGGAGGGAGGGGGGGGGGGGGGCAGCTTCTCCTCTGCCAGCAACTTCTCTGCCCGGCGGTCGCCCGCACCATCTCTTATCTCCACACGGCTCTGACCTTTGTATGGGCTGTGCATTTGCCGCTCAGTTTCCGTTGAAGCGATACACCGCGCGAACTTGCGCTTGCTGCCAGCGTTTTGACAGTCGTTGGCTGCGGTCATTCAGTGTGATCTATTCATGTTTGCTTGTGCGCGCTGACACCACGATTGTTAATTCAGTTAGTAAGCCAATGTGTCCAAGTTAATGCAGCCGATAAAACTACTATCCCTACTCCGAATAGTGCTCTACTAATTTGCTATCGCAATCGATGCTTCGCCTTTCGGACGAAACTGCGACATTTTTTGGGACCGCTATATCTGTATTTGAAATACACAAACGACTTTTTATTTTTAACCTGCAGGCGAGTGTGACGTGCGGATAAAGTATTATCAGCCGCGCCCAACGATTGGTTTGCCTTACGGCATGAGATCGTTGGATTATCAAATGCTGGAACTAATGATCCTCCGTCCAGAGATAGCCTTCATAGCGTTGCATTCAAAGTATCTTATCACAGTAAAAAATCTAATCAAGCGTCTTACAACTAGGTATAACTGTCGAATTTCACTAATTGTCGTAAATATGTTCGTGAAAATGACCTTGGTCGAATGTGCAGCGCCATTTGACTGATGTTGAATTCCAATGGCAGAGTCGGAGCAAGTTTTTCTGCTCGTTTCGGAGCAAGTTTGTTCCAATGACAGAGTGAGGGCGGGAGTAAAGTGTTCCCATGAGAGAGTCGGAGTGGATTAGCGGGAGTCACTCCATGGAGCAGGAAAAGATGCTCGGCCAAAATCAGCGGAGTGGACCGGAACTCTGCGTGACGCATTTCCTTTGCCACGTTTGTCTGCTGGGGGGCGCCGCCGGTTGCGACTCGCGAGTTGTGGTGGTAATGGCGGACGACATGAACGGCTCGGCTAGTTCGGCAGAGCGTGTGGCATTGGTTCTGCTACTCGATAGCCACAGCTCCTAGTCAGAAAGCTCAAGTTCCGACACGAGTGATTTCTCGAATTGTGACAGCGACGCTGAAACTGCCGCGGAATTCGACAGGATCTT
This sequence comes from Dermacentor silvarum, assembly GCF_013339745.2. Taxonomy (NCBI): domain Eukaryota; kingdom Metazoa; phylum Arthropoda; class Arachnida; order Ixodida; family Ixodidae; genus Dermacentor; species Dermacentor silvarum. The sequence continues at coordinate 139,463,600 of NC_051161.1, read as the reverse complement.
CCGCATTCCCCCGAAGGGTTCCAAACTTGTCGGCTAGACACCTATCATGTTTGTCCGCATCCTGTGTACTCACCATTGTAAACAAAAGCTGCTGCACGCTTGGCGAGATATCCATTCTACAATTTTAAGCAGCAGGTGAACGGCGCTGAACAGACAAGTGACCGGTGCGGCAGTGCTGGGAACAAACAACCGAAGGGAATGACAACACGCATAGTATCCTGGGTAAACCGGCTCCCGAAGGATATAACTTCCGCTTCCGCCTGGCTCCGGCGGCGCAGTTTGTGTTCCACCTTCGGATTTGGAGGCGTTGCTCTACGCCAGAGTCGAGTGCTCGCTCGCGGAGCCCGTTGGCTGCTCCGGCTCCGCCATTGGAATTCAACATGAATTGAATTTGAGAACATTGACTTTCATTTTTTAAGGCATTTCTGACCTTTCTAAAGGCACTTATGAATTTGTAGTTTTCATTTTCAGGTTGTTTCTAAATAAGAGCTACTCTATTACTGCGTAGGTTGCTTATGTGCTCTGAAATCAGTTACTGAATACTCGTTTTCTCCCAATTCTTATGTGTTATACACGGCATTTAGTTGTTTCCCCCTCGTATCCTTGACAAACTATGGGGCGCACGGTTTTTATATTTATTCGCAGTACGAAACAGTGTTCTGAGTGACGAGCGATACATGTTTATTCTGTGTAGGTTCTTTACAGCCTTTGTAGAAAGTTACTCATTGAAGCGTTCCATGGTGTGATACTGCGCTAATTGAAATGTTTTCCATACTCCTATAAACAACAGCACCAGACACTGACTTGAAATTCCGTGAAAATAGAGAGCATTTTAAGCGCAATGCGTTGCGCAGCTTTCACTTTCCTACTTTAAATGCAAGTGTTGCACATAATTACTAAGCCCTCTTTTTTTCCATGTCTTTTCGTGCATAATACGAAATTCGTATTTTGTTTCTCCGGTTTCCTCTCTGAGCTAAACAAGCCATCTTGCTTATATCTGGGGAAAATTAAGAACCTTGTACGGGTAATGTGTAGGCAATGTTCCAAATAGGTGCGTTTAATGCGCTTTTTCTAGTAGAATACGTATGCAAGTGGCCCATAGCGTTATTAGACTAAGAGCGGGGTAGCACTTAGACGGCTGCGCTGGCATAATTACAACTACAACTGTGGTCAAATTTTGCGAACATAGGGGGAACAATGAGGCAAGTTTATGTGCGATAGTAAATGCGTGTTGTTCACACACAGCTTCAAAAAAATTGGCAGCCGATCCACGAAGTGAATGCTGATGATGGGGCGAAGCTCCTTGGACGATTAGGGCTGCTGCTCGAGCTTTCGCTTCGGGGTCTTGCTGCCGTTGCCGGCGTGTTGCTGCGTCTCGTGCTCGTAGCTCGGGGTTAGCTTCGTGGCGTTGCCGTTGGGCTGCCACGTCTCGTTCTCGAAGTGTAGGATCAGTCACGACGTTATCGCTTACGTTCGCGCTCCTCCATACTGCAGTGCTAAGTGTAGCGACAGCGGCGCGGTGGTGGTGGTGGAAAACATTTATTGAGAAGGCCAGAAGTAAAGAAAAATAAAAAAAATAGCGTTGTGGGCGGCCTTCAGGCTGCTGGTTGTGGCGTCCAGGCCGTGCCTAGTTGCGACGTCCTCTGCCCAGGTAACCAGGCGGAGTTGGAGATCCGGCTCGGTGCTGGACAAAGCAGCCTCCCACTGCTGCGGACTGGTTAGGTGCCAAGAGGCAGGGGGCAAGTGTGCCGGGCAGGAGAATAAGATGTGATCGTATACGGCGCGGGAGCTGTCACATAAGCGGCAGGCCGGCGAGTACGTCCCGGGGTGGAAGAGGGCAAGACGTGCGGTAGTAAGAAAGGTGTGGGCCTGAAGGTGGCGCCACAAGTGTTGGTGGTGCTGGTAAAGGGACTTGTGCGGTGGGGGGAAGGTGAGGGTGGTAGTGCAAGGTGATATCGTGGTACGTGAGGAGAGCGTCGCGCGTATCCATTCCCGGCGGGAGCGGGCTTGCTCGGTCAGTCGAATCGCGAGCGATGGAATAAGTGGATAGCAAAATGACGATGTCGTCAGCTAGCGACTTCCGGTTCGCGGGTTAGCGCTTGTGTTGCTTCGTTAAGCCTTGTCAGCAGTTTCTGCAGTGCGATTTCCCGCTGTTCGCGAAGAAAACACGCTTCAGCAACGTGATTATGGTTGGCTGCTCGGCATTAGGGTGCACGAACTCTTCCGTGAAAGGAAAAAAAGTGTTTCGTTTTCCATGGAATGAAGCGCACAAACGTAAATGTGCAGTTGCCGTCAAACGAGCGACCGTGAACGGCGAGCTGTGGGTGCCGAACGTAGGAGCCAGAATATCTGAACATCATTTCGCCACAGGCAAGTGTTTTGGCGAATAACTTCGTCTACTAACGTTCTAGTAGAAATACCCCCTTTTAAACAATAAGTTAAGTACACACAGGTGCACCCAGCAAGGATCCTCAGCACTGATTATGTGCTGTCTTCATTTCGGTACAACGAAAAGGCAACTGAGGCTGCACGAAAGAGGGAGGAGAGGTAACGTCAAAATAATTCGTGCACTTTTGAGATACTTAAATCAGTGCTTTCTCTTTGCAGTTATACACGGCATGCGTCTCTTGACAAAAAACGGGAGACTGCGAAGGGACAGCAGCCGACGACATGGCGCGCGCTGGGCACCGCTGCAGACAAAACAGCGGACGAAGCCATCGACTGTACCGTTTGTTATGGGAAGCGTTACCAACAGCCACTTATTAGGTTACCTTACCACTTATTAAAAACCACTTCTAAGTTAACGAACGTTTATATCCGCTCGACAAACGTTTGCGCTTGATAGACGTTATGACTATTTGACGCGACAGAAACAGGTTAGGGCATAAAATGCCTGTCACATAAAAATACATGAGTCTAGCGACAAGTGACGCGATGGAGATGGCTGTCGCGTTCACTCGTCGCCTACAAGTCGTACCGCATGCGAGCGACGAAACGAGCGCCGACTTTGAACGACGTCTCCCTGGTGTTGCCGTTATGAAGGCAGAAAATACTCGCTGAAACTGGCGTTACGCGTGCTTTATTAATTTAAGCTGATGTGGTTTAGTGTAAAGAGTAGCATTAATATTTCAAAAGGTCTTGCACTATGTTATTATGCTTACACGTATCAAAATCGTGTCGTTTCCTCGTTCCGTGCGACAGTCGGTAGTACTTGACTGATCTGTATCCAGTTCGGACTTCGCGCTATTGGCTAGTCGCTCATAGCACTTCCGAGCGACCGAACGATGAATTCTAGATTTCCAGAACCGAGCGATCGAGCGACAAGAACGAGCGATCTGTTCGCGCGACGGCCCGTTTCGTCGCTCGAAGCCGTCGCTCGTCGCCGTCGCGCACAAAATCGCTCTCATGCGGTTTGGGCTTAAGGGCTCCAACATAAGTACGAAGGAGCGATAGCTCACACTTACGTTTTGGAACTGCCCAGCAGTGGTTATATCGTGATTTTTCACCAAAGTTCCGCAGTATATAAAAGACAAAGCGCTTGAAGCATGGGCATGAAGTGACGGCCGCATAGACGGCGTCGTGGTCCCGAACCGGAAGTTGTAGCAGAATACGCCGTACCCCACAATCCCTTGCTACAACCGAGATATTGATATCCACATATTGGCCGCCTCGCTGCCAGCATACGCCGCGTGAGCGGGCATCCAGATGATTTGGATTGGGCGAGAGGTAACAGTGTCGGAACGCAAGGAGCAAAAGCTCCGATTTGGCCGGGGAGCCGCTCAACCCGACAGACCGGGCGTGAGTCACCACCGCGTCCACGCCCGCCTGGATAGTGGTCTCTATGTCGCCAAGATTTCCGGTGGTCACCCATAGGGTGATGTCAGGGTCTAGCACATCACCCTATGGCGATGACCCATAGGGTGATGTGTGTAGGGTCTAGCAGCACCCTGAGACGCGACCACGTATCTCAGGGTGCTGGTTGCCGGCCCAGGTTGCCGGCCATGTGGTCGCACGCCTGGCCCCACTGTTGTCGAAGAAGAGAGGAGCAGTGCTCCTCCATGTCCGACGCGAGCCGGGCCAAACGGAGGCGCAGGCGGCGATTGTGTTTCTGAGCCTGCCACCGGCGGTGGACACCGTGACAGGCCTCCCAAAGGTGCAGTAGACGGCTGTCTGCCGTGGTGGGGTGTGGTGCTGCAGGGAGTGTGGATGTGCCAGCATGGACGACCGCCAAAAGTGTCTCAGTCCAGGCAGAGAGATCGGGGATAGGAGCAGAGGAGGAAGTAGAAAGACGACTGGAACGGAAGCGGTCCCAGTGAACTATCTGGGTCAGACAAGCAGAGGTGCGAGCAAGGGAGTGGAGAGGGAAAGTGGTGCAGAGGATGTAGTGATCGCTACCGAGGGAGACTCCCGTATTAGACCAGGTCGGATCGGCTACATTTTTGGCGAGGGTAAGGTCCGGATCTACTTGATTTTAGCGATGTCCTCGGTGAACTAAACAACAAACTTTGTTTATATTTGGCGAAAATAAAAGGTGCGTTATAGGCAATATTTAGGTGAACTTCAAAAACAGGGGAGACTAATTATGACATTTGCAGTAAATTACGCATGCAAGCGATCCAGAACTTTATGAATGGGTTTTACAAAGAAAGCAGAATTCATCCCCCTCCCTGGGAGAACTGTGTACTAAACCGATATCAAATCTCGCAAAAATTGAGTTGCAAAAAAGAAATACAAATTCAAATTATTTTTCCAGCCGCCATGGTTCACCTCATGTGAGTGATAAATAGGTCAGTGTCTGTGAAATATAAAAAATAATTGACAGACGCATTCATCACTTATTGTAATAGTAATTCGCAATATATGTATATATATATATATAGAGAGAGAGAGAGAGAAGGGTCAGATCATTTGCGGTCTGCCCCCCCCCCCCCCCCCCACTCGAGAAATACTTGGTACGCCACTGCTCGACGACATGTCAACGAGACGCCACAATCCCGACGAAGCCTTGAAGCAAAGAATACGTCGACAAAAGAAGACCTGACGACGCGACGTACCAGTCACCTGTCAACACGACGCAGACGTGATACGACACTACGATTCAACTGCAGCGCAAAAAAAAAATCACAGCATATCCACGGGGTGAATGATGAGTGGGGCGAAGCTCTGGGGGATCATTCGGGTGAACCACAGCTACGGACGAGAGATAAACAGAGCGCGCGTCGGAAACGAGAGAGAAAGAGAGCGCGCGTCGGGAACGAACGCCCTTGTGCACCGCAGCACCCCTAGCTACGGACGAGAAAGAGAGCGCGCGTCGGGAACGAACGACCTTGTGCACCGCAGCGCCCCTAGCTACGGACAAGGAAGAAAGAAAGCGCGCGTCGGGAACGAGAGAAAGAGAAGGCGCGTCGGGAACGAACGCCCTTGTAGGGTGCCTCGATGCCTGCGCCGCCGTTCAGGGTGGTTCCATCCTTTGACCGCACCCGCGCCGCCGCTTTCTCGCTGCGACGCCATCTTGAGTCACAGAGATCGGTTGCGAGTGCTTGGTGCCGGTGCTTAGTTCGAGACACAGTGCGCGCGGATGCTCCGCTGACGCTTCTACTTGCTGGACAGTGTTCAGCCGCATGAATGACAAGCTTGTCAAGTGCATCGAGTCGACATGACGGGCTGTTGTGTTCCCAAGTGCACCGGATCGACGCGTAAAGGGATTCGTTGTTTACGCTTCCCCCGGGACCCAGAGCGAAGGAAGAGATGGGAAGCCAAGTATCAAAGCGGCA
>NC_051161.1:139419705-139457726 GCF_013339745.2 Dermacentor silvarum | reverse complement strand
AAAACTCGCTACGATGCATCCCATCGTGTCGTTTCCTTCCAGCCTGGAGACGAAGTGTTGCTGTGGACTCCAGTTCGCGTTCCTGGCTTATGCGAGAAATTTCAGTCCCGTTTTGTCGGGCCCTACATTGTTCAGGAACAGACTTCGCCAGTTAACTATCATGTCACTCCCGTTGTTACGCCTTTGGACGGCCGCTGCCGTACCACAGACATTGTGCATGTTTCACGTTTAAGGCCTTTCATACGGCGTTCGCCGCCATAGCCAGCGGCCAGGTTGGCCGTTTCCATGCGCGGGGGTTGCTTGCTCGTTTGATCCCCATCCGTGGCGCTTACCCACTACGGGGGATTGGCCAAGAAGCCGGCGGTCAAAGGTTAAACGGAAGGGGGAGATGGTGAAAAAATAACTAGACGAAAAACTAAATCAGGGTGAAGTATAGTGTTTGATAATTTGGAAAGAGATTTACAGGGCAGAGACAGAATTAAAATCATTCTAATTGTATAAAAACAGCACAAAAATTTTGGTGGTATTAGAATAATTTCGAAACACCAATTAGCGTTTAATCAGTTATCCAATTATTTATTTCGAGAATTAACGGGGTAGTCTTTTTGTGTCACACTAATTGTGTGAGCATTATATTACCCCTTCCTCTTCTTCATCTGTATATACTCATCATCATGGCCAGCGTCGTTCTGTTCAGCGCGCGGCCTGCATAACAAATCGTCGAGATTGAACAGCTGTCTCGCAATATATATATTGTGAGACGTTGACCGATGCGATGCCTTTATTTCCGAGCAGTCGCCCCGAGTCAGAGACGAAGCACCGCACGAGACAAAAGATGATGATGAGTCTAAGTACAGATGACGACGACGATATGCACAAATAGCGCTCACACAAGATGATGAGTCGTTGGTACAGATGACGACGACGATATGTGCAAAATGCGCTCACAATATATATATATATATATATATATATTGTAAAGATGAAAAGATGCACTTGGGCTCGGGCGCTCGCACACCGGGCGCTAGGAGGCGAACGAAGAGAAGGCGAGGACGAAGCAGAATATAGGACGGCCGGCCCAGGAACGGGTCTGCCCCCACTATGGGTATGCGCCACAACCACTCAGGTCAACAACAACAACAACAACGGGTGATGTCGGCTCTTGGCCGATCCCCGTGAGTGGCTATGCGCCAAAGAAGATAAGGTCATCATCATCATCATCTGTCTCTGTGTCTGTTCATTTACAATGGCGCAGTCTACAATAAACCTGCCTTAAGGCCTTCCAGGCTTACGTGTCTCTTTGCGGTTCTTCGGCGTGCCGGGTCCCTCCTGCCCAGGAACGCTGTCCACACTTCCTCGGTTATGGAGCCGGCCACCCTACCACCGTCGCAAGCACCCACCGCACCATCCGGGGATGGCGTCCAAGCCTCCTCGGTGACTCTATGGCAGGACTCTACCGGTGATCTCGTCCAAGGCATCGCCAAGTTGACACAGCAGCTCGAGGTTATGACAAACGCCTGCGCATCCGTCAACGGTTACGCGGTCGCACATCACAGCGCTTTGCCCCCCCGTCTTGGACCTGTCCTGCTTGGGAACGCCGTACACGCTTCCCTTGGCGAGAATGTTATCCTAGTAACTACTTCGACTCCTCAGCCACCAAGGTATTCCGTCGATGCTTCCTTGGTCCTGAACCTATTGCCGTGACTACCACAATGACCGCACTGTCAGTGGACACCGGCCCTGGTTCCTCGGGCGGCTACACAGGCAGCCAGCCTGGCAGAGTTTGGCCGCTGCGACTTCCAGCAGCCGGCTTACGTAAAAATACAGCCTTTTCGCGGCTTTCAAGATGGCGTCATTCATTGGGTTCATGCTATCAATGCCATGGGTGATCCTCATGCTTGGCCAGACCACAAAAGATGGCTGGTTGCGGCAAAACGACTTTGCAGTGCTGTCAAACCTTGGGACAAATACGAAGGGATCAAGCAGGGCTCCTGACTTGAATGGAGCGCAGCTCTTATAACTGCTTTCGGCCCGCTTCCTTATGCCTGCGCGTCCCCTACATCCCCGAGCGTCAGCTGCGGCTCGCCGTCATCGAAGATCGCAGCCGAGAATCAACGGTTCAGCAACAGCGGCAGCGAGTCGATCCCTGAGCCGCCACCGTGTCAATCACAGGCCTCCGGTTCGAGCTCCATGTCGGCGTCCTCCACCATCCACAGCAAACCCGTCAGCAAGGCCTTCAGGACAGTGGATGAAGCTGCATCAGCAGCAGCGTCGGCAACAGAGGCATGCGGTGACGATGCGGGCGATGTGCAGTACTGCGACCCTTGGGACACCGGCCCAGCCGCAGTGGCTCTGCGGCTGCTGAGGGCCAAAGAGCAGCGCTACAAAAGCCCCACTCCAGCACACGCCACCCATGCTGCAGGGAGGGCGTCGTCCGCCGACGAGATGGTCCGCCAGCGGCACATCTACGAGACGGCGTTCGACTTCCATGTCAAGCAGCGAGTTCCGGACCAGGGGCGGTATTCTGTAAGAGTCTACTTAGTGGACTGTCCACTTCGGCTGTCGCCATTGGGTGCTGCTTCACGTGCGCGAAGGTGCCAGCCAGTTTCCTTCCTGCTCGTGAAGCAGCAGCCAATCAGAGACAGCCGAAATGGACAGTCCACTAAGTCGACTCTTCCAGAATACCGCCCCAGGGCTTGAACCAAATGGCCCCGAGCCCTGTGCTACTTCTCCCTGGGCTGCAGCAGCAGCTGCGTGCAGGCCTCCTCCACACGGTGCTGTCGCCGTCCTCGTCTTCGGGAGTATCAGTTATACCAGGTTACCAGGTTACCAGGGGTACCCGGAGGCATCACAAGACGTCCTTCATTGCAGGATGCCTGTTATCCAAATTCGTCACGACCGCACCAGGGGAGCAGTTGCAGCACTTCGGCATTTTCTAGTGTTCAGCAGCAAACAGTATCAACCATAGGCGCCGACTACGGGGGGCTCCGGGGCTCGAGCCTCCTCCGGAGTTTACCGGGGGAGGAGGGGGGAGGCAGAGCTTCCCCCGCTCCTAAAATGGCAGTATCAGAGTCCTATTACCCAAACCGTTTATGGTTTCTTTTGAGTTGCCTCTACATTTACCCTTAAAATGTTATTGTGGCTAAAAGCTAACTGCATCATTGTTGACGCGGACGTGCACGGCTTTTCTTTCAATTTCGCTTTATTTCTGAAAATCCTGGCAATAGGAAAACAAGCGCATTAGAAGCACCAATGGCGGCTCCCTCATCCGTATTTTTTCACTTCAGCATGTCATTTTAATTTCCAGTGTGAACCCCGTGCACAGACACATTATATTTCAATGTGTACACAGGACAAAATTTATGATATTTTGAAAGAGAAAGAGGTAGCCAACTAACAATTATTTCTAACGATATGAATAGCCTATGTCTAGAGAATCAATATGTTGCTGTATGTTCAACTCGCTACAAGTTGCTTTGCACACTTTTCTCACACTGAAAAAGACCTGCACACTTCAGTGACCCCTTCGGCAGAGTCTTTCATCAAAGGTGTGTGAAATACACGTGAGTGATATCTGATACGTCTCAGCATTGCTTCTCCTTCCATGTAGGTAATGCTAGCGACTCATGAAAAAAAACTTATAATAATTTACAACATTTATAGGGGATGGAAACATCGCAACGTGCATGCAGAGGCCATAAATATATATAATTAACTTAGTAACTGAAGTGAGGCCACGCCGGATTCACTCTAAATCAGAATCAATAGCAGTCATGCGCAGCAGAGCTTCTCTAGGACTCAGAAAATAAAAAAGGCTGCAGTTTTGCCGGAAAGGCGAAGCAGTAATAATGATAGCGAAGCATAAGACAATTACACGAAAAACATTCTTCCCGTATAAATCCGTGTAAAAGCCGCACCCCCAACTTGAAAGCAAATATATATATATATATATATATATATATATATATATATATATTTAAAATCCACCCGAGAAGCAACCGCGTTCAGCGCGATTCCGATCGCGCTCCACTGCGAATTTTCTCGCGCACTCTACTTTCGCGCGTCGCAACTATAAAAAAAAGGGGGTTATAACTTAAGAAGACAGGAGAGGCCCCGCCCAGATGACCGAAGCGCAGCAGCCGATTTCCACCGCGACTAAAGAAATAGTCCCGCTGACCCGACTCGACCCAGCTCGAAGCGCGGGCTGCCATGTCTTTCGTCGGCGGGATCACCGGCCGTCCGACTCATGACGTCAGTCTAGAGTGCACACCCAATGGTGGATGCTCGAGTGCATCCGCCTTTGAGGGGCAAATGCCGCTGCCTTCTAAAGTTGTACACAACTATAGATGGCCAGAGGAGGCGATCGTGAAGGTTTATGGCGGATTTCATACTCGTAGCTGGAAAAATTAGATAAAATGACCCGGTCCTTTGTAAGGCACGTCAAAATTGCGGCAGAAAAGTGCGGCCCTCACACGAGTCTGTACGTTGGTTATATCGCCTATATAAATTGTAGTAACATTTACTCACTAATTAAAATAACAAACATCGTGCAATGCACGAACCATGTAAACCTGGAACTATCCCGCTGGATGACCACGAGCAGTCGCTATCACAACGCTGGCATTATGATCAACGTCAGCAGCGGGGGCGAACGGTTCGTACAGCCATGCGATTCACCGCTACTCCGAAAATTAAATTCATCATCATCATCTGCATCTCCAATTACCCCTGTCTCTTAACTTATGCTATGCGATCTGCAACACTTGGGGCGCGGAAAAGCGCCTAAGAAGGAAGACAGTGCGCATGAAGTTAGCAGCCATCCTTGCTCGCCCTTGATCAGTGCACCCCCCAATGATTACCAACAACTGGATACGGCACGTGGGCCGCGTAAGCGTCCACCGCACACGGTAATTTGCAGCTGCGGCAGGGCTGGATGAGAAGACGCGTGCTCTCCTCCCCATGCGCGCTTTTGATCACGTGACCTCCAACTAACCCGAATATTGAGCGCGTGGGAAGATAATGTCCATCAAGTGTTACGGCTCAGCGTTACGGGCTTTTTCTCGCACCCGTAGTGTATGGGTCACCAACTCATATGACTTTTGGACTTTATACGGAATGTCACGGCGACGACGACAGCGAATATTTGCCTGGGGTGTCGATACAATTGCTGTCGCAATAAAAGGAGAAATAGAAAACAGGCGTCGATCTCGCTTCTATCGTGGCTGCGGGCGTTGCAATGTGCACCGGCTACAAGCACAGCATGAGCACCAACGACAAAACCAATAGTGAGCACCTCGCTTACCGGTACTTCGCCAGAACCCGTCTGACGCTGACAAGAAAGCGTATTTTCCACCGTATAAGCACCAGCGGAAACATAACACTAGGCGCGCGGGGAGACAGCGCACGCGAAAGGACTAGCCATCTCGGATGGCCCAAGCTTGAACTCGGCGCAGATTAACTCCAAAATGAAGCGCGTGACCCACATATGTATGGCAGAGGCAGGAAAAGTAGAAGTTTAGGACCCGTGTGTTCTAGCCGCTAGGCGAAAGAACACTCCATGCCGCTATCAAGAAGGTTCCTCAGCTCACGTGTTTCCATCAGCGAGTGACATGTACCGCCAGAGGTTCTAAGAAGTACTTGACACAGTGCTGTCTTCGTTAAACAACATGTATCCACCTGATATGTGGCAGCATAAGTCCCACATAGAGCAGCTTGCCATAGGGAAGGAAGACGAAGCATATATAACATAGTTCTGATGGAAAAAGGGAGACAACTGTCTCGGGAGATGGCACAGCGTGCAATAGTTCCCCTCCCACTCATTCTGCTTCCGCCAACCAGACCATTCGAGATTGCGAAATGGAAGACGCAGAACATAATGCTCGTGCTCAAAAAAGAGCTATGTCAACAATTAGTGAGGATCCTTCCTCACTTCCCCATTCGAAGTCGAAGAAATGGCAGTCGAAGTTTACATCGGAGGATAGTGCATCAAAGAAATCCCCTTCGACAGCAGCAACTTCTTCATCATAGGATTGTTAAAGGTTCTTCAGTGGAACTGCCGATCACTATTATCAGCTTCTGTAGATTTGTTTTCTATTACAAACCAACTTAATCCAGATATAATAGTACTACAGGAAACTTGGTTGACAAAGGAGAAAAATTTCCATTAAAAATTTTACAGATCTTTTCGACTAGACCGCCCTACAAGAGGTGGTCGACTAATTATATTTATTTCTACTAAAATATGTCATAAAGCCAAAATTTTATTCGAATTGATCTGAGTGCGAAATTCTAGCTATAGAACTGACTCTACCTGGATGTTTCCCTCTTTATATTGTAAATACTTATTTTCCTTCCGGTGTGCGGGACACTCGCTCTCTTGACAGTGTTCTAGCTAGCTGTGGGCGAGATGCTTTACTGGGGATTTCAATTCACATCATGTTTCATGGGGTTTAAAGACAGATTCATGTGGTAAACGCTTGTGGAAATGGTCATTAGATAATAACCTTTCTTGTGTAAATTCTGGGGCAACTACATTCGTGCGTGGCCAAAATCAGTCTGCAATTGATCTCACATTCTCTAGCCGTAGTGTCTCTGTGTCTTCGTGGTCAACTGTTGATTGCGCCTCTAATAGTGATCACATTCCGCTGGTCTTTGAAATAGTCCGCTCTACTACAACAATGGATGAACAAGTTCGAACGTTTGTAAACTACAATACCTTTAAGCAGTCCTTGCGGTCTGTGATTTCGTCACTTTCTGAGGCGTCCAATGAAGAAAAGACGAAGATTATTTGTTCAGCCTTTGCAAAATCTAGCAAGCAGTCGGAATTCAGAATTCGATCTAATAATGGTTACTCCTACAACCCTTGGTGGAATACCGACTGTTCACGCGATTATAAAAGAAGGAAAGCAGCCTGGAAAAAATTGTTATATAACCTGCAGTGTCCAAAAAATTGGATTGATTATAAATTCTACAGAACTATATTTAAACATTCAGTTTCTAAAGCAAAATACGACTATGATTGCAAACATTTCGAATATCTATCTAAATCTAAAAACAAGCGAGCGCTTTTCTCTTTTCTTCGTGGCAGAAAGATTCTTCCGCGTCCGAGTAACATTGACTCGATGGTTTTCACTAGTGAAGAAATGACGCAAATGGTAGAAGAAATTGCAAAGGGTTTAGAAATCCGATTCACGTCCTTGTTATCGCCATCTTCCAAGTTACGCATACAGCCCGATGATTTTACGTAGATCACAATGTTAGAACTGGCCACAGCAGTGGAAAGTATGCCACATGCTGCCCCTGGTGTTGACGGCATAACCTCAAAAATGATAAAAATTTTATTCAAGGAGTCCCCAGATAATCTTTTAGAATTATTCTATCCAATTTTCGTGGATACCTTCCAGTTGGAAACTCGCTAAAATTATTCCGATTCGTAAAAATAATCGTGACGGATACACGCTTGATAATCTTCGACCAATTGCTCTAACCTCCAATTTAGTGAAATTAACAGAAAGAATTCTAAATTTTCGTCTTATAAAATTAGTAGAGGACAAAGAAGTGCTCAGATCTTTCCAAATTGGTTTTAGATCTGGCTCTTCCATCTGGCACGCTCATGTGGACCTGGAAAGCCGTATAAAACTAGCACGTCAACAGAGACAAATCGCTGCTCTAGTAACTTTAGATATATCAAAGGCTTACGATAGTGTAGAACATGAAGTTTTATTGAACCAATTAATTAACCTTGATTTCCCAAAATACATAACAAAATGGTTTAACGAGTTTCTGACAGACCGACAATTTTATTGTTCATTGAAAGGATATTCTTCAAATAGTCGTCGACAATCGCGTGGAGTTCCACAAGGAGCTGTCACGTCCCCGTTATTATTTAATATATTACTAAGCTCTATTCCTTGTCATAATGACATATACACATATGTCTACGCAGATGACATTGTTTTTTGTTTTTTTGCATCTGACATTGACATCCACTGCTTATATAATCGTTTGCAAACATACCTGTGCGACATAGAAAACTGGTTACTGAATATTCGCCTCTCCCTAAATGTCAGTAAATGCGCAATAATAGTTTTTCCTTTATTAGATCCAATACATATAAACTTAACTTACCGCCTACAGAACATACCTCAGGTAAAATACCTGGGCATAATATACGATGACCGGCTAAATTGGCGCACGCACATTGAATACATAAATAAAAAAGGAGTGCGAGCAATTGGAATGCTAAGAAGGCTTTGCAACAGTCGATCAGGAATGCGGATAGACTCTCTTGTGATGATTTATAAAATGTACATACGGCCAATTTTGGAATTCGGATGTGTTCTATATTCAGGTGCGCCGGCATACAAATTACATCCCCTTGTTCTTCTGGAACGGGTAGCTTTACGCCTGTGCCTTGGATTGCCAAAGTTTGTTGCCAACAATGTATTATACACATTTACCTTCTCTTTTGTGAAGATTTCGGTTATTAATGGTCCAAACATTCTTAAAAATGTATGAATTCCCAGAAAATTACAAATAATTTTCATTTCCCAGCCTGCAATATTTCTTCAATCTTCCTGGCCCCGGTTCCACACTCCTCAGGTCGTTTTCGTGCAGGCACTGGTTGGTCCCTTAGATGTAAGATTATGTGAGATCCCTCCAATTTGCAGCGAGAGAGAGAATTTCCAAATTATTTACCACGATATATATCCAAACAACGCAAAATTACTTTCTTACAGTGTATTAAATGGGCCATTAGAAAATCACTTATTGGAGTTAAAAATAAAGGCTGTCATAGCGACAGATGCCTCGCAATCAGAAGAAAAATCTGGAATTGGAATTTTCTCTTCCGCTTTCGACTGACTATATACCAGTATTTCTAGCTGAGTCTCTTGCGGTTACATTGGCTCTACGAAAAGTGCACTCATCAATCTCGGAAGTTGTAATCGTAACGGATTCTTTGTCATTATGTTCAGCTCTCACTGCAAATAGTGGCTCACAAGTTTCGCGTACATTCCAATGTCTTATTCCTTCTAACTTAAAGCTAATTAGATTGGTATGGGTGCCTGGTCACAAAGGATTAGTTATTAATGAATTAGCTGACAGCTTAGCGAGAGCTGCCCTTAGTGGTCCGATAGTTCCGATTCTTCCTGTATCAGCTTACATAACCGCGGCTAGGTTAAGGAGACGGGCAGTCATGCAAGACTCCTGGAACCTGCCATTAACAAATCTAACTGATTATCGACACCTCCTATTTCCTTGGAACAGAAAATTCTGCCATAATAGAAAACTTGAAGTCCTCTTTACCAAATTCAGATGTCGCATTCCTACATTAAACTTCTATCTACATCGGTCTGGTCTGGCGCCCTCCTCCTTGTGCTCATACTGTGGTGAAGACGAAACAATAGAACACTTCTTCCTGTCATGCCGCCGTTTTTCCTCATTAAGAAAACATGCTTTAGAAGAAAAATTTAACAGTGCTGGATTAAATTTAACGATACCCAATATTCTATCTTTTGGTGCCTCTTCTCTCGGACACTGTCATAGGGATGTTGGTGCAGCTGTTGTGGGGTACATAATTGAATCAGGACGATTTCCTTGCTACATTCTTAAATTTTATATGAATAATTTCCTTTCGTCATTCAAAAATTTTCAAAAGTGATCCTGATTAGACTCCGATAATTGTTTTCCTTCAATCACCCGATTCTTGGCCAATCCCCCGTAGTGGGTACCAGCCACTTTTAAAGGCGAGCAAGCAAGCAAGCAAGCATAGTTCTGAGGGGACGACCTTGAACCAGGACGCCTGATTTTGCACAGACAAGTGCTGATTGACATTTTAAGCCAGCAAAGGTCGGCATCATTGCACACATTTGGGGACGTCGTGCACATGTTTACGGGGGGCAAAGGCGAACACCTGCGAAATTTTTTGCCGGAAATGGCCAAGCGAAAAAGATTGCGTTGCCCATACCCGTCTCGTCGACCACATACGAGAGGTCCTTTTCTTGCTTTCGGCGACTCAAAATGTACTTGCGGTCGACGACTGGACAAGCCCGTTTGAACCATGTGGTAATTTTTTCACACTCACAAAGAACTCTCCCGCAAAATCAGTTTGATTAAGATTGCCGACGACTTCATTTCCAGATCAAATGCCCGAACGAACACTTTTTCAATGATGGTAAAATCATCGCATCAGACAAGGAACTGATGTCTTTAATAGGAGAGGGAAAGGCACCAACTTACAAGTCAAAGCAAACCACCTGGCTGAGAAAACAACGCAAAAAGTTATACAAAGGAACGAAAATGGGGTACATAACAGCGCAAGCAGAGTGAGGGCATTTGGGTAAGAAAAGACGCGTGGTTGCTCTATTTGTAAAGCTTTCTAGTGTATCTGTGCATTTTCCTTATTAAATTTTATTCATCATATGCTGCCTTTGCCTCTCAATAATACAATCGACGTTGTTCCTATATTTGCTATCGAGTCCTTTCGCGCTTTTGAGATATCGCTGTCTTATTTATTTATTTGTTAATATGTTTATTTATTTGGGCACCTGATAATTTTTACTCTACAATCCTTTTAATCTGCCTCCGGAAAATAAGCGAAACCAGTGGCATAAGGCATGCTTTGACATGTAATGAAACTATGGCGTTACGGAATCACATAATACTTATGCTAATAATTCTAGTCATAAGTTGTGTTCAGAAATTGTTATATATCGTTTAATGTTTATGTATGTTATGTCTTACCTTCTCAATAACTGACCTTTCGTCCGGAAAATATTGCGTGATTGTATCTTCTGTATTAAATATTTTACAAGGTGTTACATTGCTTTTTCATAGATGTATACTTGTGCGACTTAATACGCACAAAACACATGTATCTCCCTAACGTGTTTAACTGAATCCACTTGTCGCATGGCCTAACCAAGAGACGCTAGTCTCTTGGCAGTGCGAGGGGACTCAAGCTGTGAAACTGAATTGTCGCCTACTCTGAGGTCTTGCAAATACTCATATAAGCTCGTCACTTCAGTGAACAGTCTTTCGGGTTCACACGAAGTTTCCAGTGTAACTGTTAACTGAACGGAAAGCTGGTCAGCCCCCCCCCCCCCCCCCCCCCCCCGGTAAAATGAAAACTTTCCGCCTATGTTACGGCATCCGCTACTCCGGCCGAATGGAAGCAGCGCGGCAGCGCAGTTTACATTATTGGAACTGTGTTGGCGAATGTCAGTGTTTCGAGTTTAGTGAGCTCGCTAAACTTGCTATTCAAATTGGCAACACGCTGATGTTCTGCTTTACGCTTCTAATACAACTGCTGCGTCGCGATGACATTTGCTGCGCCGCGACGACCCTGTAATCAAGTTCTGGAAAAATGTTCCACTGGCTTCGTCCTTGTCTCGTTAGTTCTCGTAATATTCATTTTGCGGAAGTATGCCAAAAACTCTTTTTGGCCCAACTTTGCATGCGTACAATAAACAACTAGTTGTAGGATTTGCTACGAGACGAGTGTAGCGATATGGTTCGATAAATTTCTTTGTACGGTAATCGAACCTACTTATAACCCATAGAAACGCCCTGCCATGAATGAAACTGTCGATAATTTCAGCTTTCACGCCGTTTGTGTTGTCCGCTCCTTTTGTTTTTCCGTGTAAAATGCAGCGCAAGACCACTCTAAGCTTAATCGAAGTTTTGAATTTACCGCTACAAAGGCTACCGGCGGCATCTGAAGACTGCAACTCGGTCAACTTTGTTATGTGAATGGAGTAGTTATATCATTGTTATGACAGAAGAACACCTAGAAACATTGCTTTCTAACTACTATAAGGCTGCTCATGTAGAAAAACTCGAGCATATTCGACTACCGCTACCTACGCGCGACGGCTGATTTCAAATACCGTCAAAATAAACCTCTTAATTTCACTAGAGTGCACTAGAATGGGGGAGTGGGTCCAGCGGACGCCTTAGCAAGCGGCGAGGATGAAGCAAAAAACACGCAAATTGTGGCGGCGCTGCCATCGCCTTCTTCTCAATCTCCGGCCAATAAACGTTGACTCTCGTTGTTTCGGTAGCGCTCATTGGTTGAGGCAAGCTCGCGGGCTGAGTAGCTGTCGTCTGCTCGGCACACCGTCGTTGTTACGTCGTTTGCGTTTTTTTCGCCGCTCTTTTTCCAGTTTATTTGCAATAGATCGGTGGGGAATAATCTCAGTGTTACCGCCACCGAGTATCCTTCTGTCAAAGCTCCATGCAGCTGTGGTAGGGCCTCCGACGCGACAAGCGTCTGGCCGCCGAGCAGGGCCGTTCATTTGGAAGAAAGTGACGGTGGTGCCACCTGGATTTTCCATAAAAATTGCCTCAGCGCAGAGCCCTCGTTGGACCCACTCGCCCAATCTAGTACACTCTAATTTCACGGTACCCCGTGAAATAGCAGGAGCTAGCGCAGCTGTGCGGGGGGTGCGGGCTGGTTCGTCGTGTCAATTGGTCGTGTGTTCGCCAATGAACTGCGGCTGCCGCCGTTTCTCTTCGAGCGTGTTGTTTTCCGGCTAAATTTTTCCAAAGTTCATGCCTGCTGGACCGGCCACTGGACTTTCGCAGCAACTGTCGATCACCGAGGGCCATGTTCCGGTGCTCTGGCAGTCGTGTGCGCCCCTGGCTACTGGCGTGAACCCTTCACGTCGCGGAAAACTGCGAGGAATGCCAGCCGCATTGGTTTCGCTCTAGCGACTCGGGCGTCGAAGAACTCCGAGGTAGGAAGTGCTCAATGTCGAGATGCTGCGCGTAGTATGTGTCGTCGGCAGTTGGTACGTGCGCAGTTTCATAGGGTAGCGGGTGGCACCGTAAGTCGGGTGCGTATGCAGCTAAGTTCGCGAATTTGCTGTTGCGCTGCGTACTACGAGCTGCTCGTTGGCGTCACCGCGAAATTCCCACCTGTATTGCGAGCGGGTGCGGCGTCCGGTCTCTGCAAGATGCTAACTAGGCGACGCGTCGCTCTGAGGAAGGCTACCTGCTACTTGACTAACATGACAGTCTGGATTAGATCCATCCTCTTCAGTCCTTTCGTCCTAATCATTAAAGTAGTGATGCAAACAAGCCCGGAATGAATAAGGACACGCTTTTATGCACGTCCTTCCGTTTCGGATTGCCTAGAAGGCGTCATTTTGCGCTCACTCGTATATATCCGATGGTCTAGCCCACTTAGCATTGCAAAATCTGGAGCAAAAAATAAAAAAATGAATCACTGGAACTTGGTGATAAACCTGGAGAAATAATAGAAGGAGAACCATTAGACTCGAATTTACTCCTTTCTTACACAGGACAGAAATAGATGTTCATACTTGCAGAGCATTGCAAAGGAGTCATCAAAAACCTCATGGCAAAAAAGGGAGTGCACCAAATCATAACTAACTTTGGAACGCTAACCTGGCAACTTGTCTTAGTTTTGTGTCCACAAAGTGTGATTTATGGACGACACAGGGAATTTAGCTTACAAAACAGGCAATGGTAAGAAGCCAAAACAGACCACTCTTTAGGGAGATCATGAAGGAGTCTGGTCATCTAAGTGCAGAAAGAGTTATCGTGCCTAATTGCAGCAATATATTCCCATCTTTAAGGGCCCAATATGTGAATACGTGAGCTTTACAATAAAATGCTA
Organism: Dermacentor silvarum; assembly: GCF_013339745.2. Lineage (NCBI taxonomy): Eukaryota > Metazoa > Arthropoda > Arachnida > Ixodida > Ixodidae > Dermacentor > Dermacentor silvarum. The sequence continues at coordinate 139,444,084 of NC_051161.1, read as the reverse complement.
GACATGTCTGTTCCTTTGCAGTCTCATATTGTGACATTGGTGCAACACTAACATTGAGTGTCATTTTGTACAACAAAGCCTGCAGGTTATTTCTTATAGATGCTTTCATGTGTGCCATAACATTGGTGCATGCCTGCCGACCCAGAATAATCATGTCTGCAGTTGACTGTATGAGAAAAATGAACCTTTCTTTTTTGGTCCTTAACTGTAGCACAGGCAGTATGTTTTTTTTTTTTCTTTCTTTGTTTGTTTCTTTTTTTTATGACAAGCAAAATACAACTTTGCCATGAATTCACTTCTCGCCAGGTACAAGAAGTGAATTCAACTGGTCGGCAGACTAGAGGACTGTCATGTGGGCTGAAGTGTCATGGTAGCTTAGTGGACGCTGAGCTGCTAAGCACAAGCTTGCGGGTACAATCCCGACAGCGGCGGCTGCATTTTTCTTGGGGCAAAATGCAACCCTGGCCTTCAAAATTAATGCGGAGTACCCCACTACAGCATGTGTCATAATCGGACATTGTTTTGGCACATTAAGCTCCAGAAATTTAATGTCTTTTTTTGCGTGGCCTATCATTTTCATTTGGCTAGGAGTCGGGGCTACTGCAAAAACCTAAAAGCAAGGTCTCTCTTGAATAAAGTGCCGGCTCGCCCATCCCTTTGCCACCTCCAAAGTGCCTGAATTAGTGCTTTGTCATCGTCATGTAGTGAATTAAACACACCTTGTAGGTTGAGCATATGAGAATGTTTTTTCTTGTTTGTTCTTTTCCAAATTAAATTATAAACCTGAGACAATTTTCGGTCCAACTTATCCCAATGTTGAAAGGGCTTGACGGGACTGCTATTGCCAACATTATCTTTCTGGTCTGATAAAATTAGTGAACTATTTCAGAGGTCAAAACTGCAAGCCAGTTTTTGTAGTGCAACAATGCAAGGACAAGGATGTAGCAATCAAACTGACAGGTCATGCACCGTGCCATGGTGTAAACATGTTTACTGTGACAGGTCTTAACCCATTATCGACGAGTGATGCCTACAGGCAATATACCAGAAAAAAAATGTTTCTAGCAGAGTTTTGGTGTCAGTTACGAAGTTTTTGGCTAAATGTCTTTTGGCCAAAACTGACTGACAAGCAGCAAGTGTCATTTGTGGGTGTAGAGCAGGAAATCAGGACGAAGAAATTTCACACGTTACTGTTTCTTTTTTTAACGTGCTCAGAAGAGATCGACAAATGCAAAATCTTTGGCTACATTGGTGTCGCACACTTGTGCACCTACGGTTCACATAAGACAAGGGCTGTCTGTAGAAATGTCCACTTTCAGTTTCCTGCCTTTTGTTTGCCCCCTATTGCTGAAAAAGTTTCTGCAAACTATTGTTTCTTTTCGTTGAATGTACTAATTTTCTGTGTCTCTCACATTTAGATACACAATAAACATTCCTTTTTCCGGGCATTTGTATGTGCCATCATTAAATGGTTAAGAGCTATTCAGTGCTAACAAGCATAGGAAGTGAAAATTAGCTTGCATTTTCTCCTGCGCACACGCACACACATTTGATCAATCTTCAAGTGCACAGCCCTTGAACGAAACTACAACCAGGAAACACCCCCAAACATAAAGTGCAGAAGTCAGTCCGTAAACTGTGCTAAAGAAAATATCAAGGCTTACACATCATCATGGTCCAGTGCGAGTTTAAGAGGTTCCAGCAACAGTGACACAAGACACTGAGTGCCCCTTGTGGGTGTGGGGCTTCAACCGGAGAGGTGTAGTAGAATGACCTGATCTGACGAGGTGCTTGGGATTCACCCACAGACGTACGACGTGAACACGGAGGTTGTATTCGGTGCCCCACTGGACGCCCCGACGACATGCACCAGGTTAGGATGCAGAGCCTCACGAGCACCAGGCATGTGCAGAAGGAGTTTGGCATGCTGCCTTTTCTGCCATTGGGACCTTCCTTCGCGGACGTCTTGAAGACAAACCCTACACCCACTGTGGTGGCTTAGCGGCTATGGTGCTACGCTTCTAAGCACGTGGCTTTGGGTTCAAATCCCGGCCATAGCGGCCACATTTCAATGGGGCCGTAATGGTAAAAAGCCTCTGTACCATGCATTCAGTGCACATTAAGGAACCCCAGGTGGTCGAAATTAATCCACGGTCCCCCACTATGGCATGCCTCACAAGCAGATCATGGTTCTGGCACGAAATAACCCAAGAATTTTGAACACAATGCTGCCACCACGTCGTTTCAGGCTTAGGCTGCGAGACACTTTGCGGTTTTTGTTTTTCGTGTCTTGTTTACTTGCTGCTGCACAAGAATGCTCGTGTCTTGATTGTTATCTTGTTTGCAATGACAGCACAAGCAACTCGTGATGTGCTGTGTCAGTTCACTACTCCTTTGTGCTTGTCTTGTTGCACTACTCAAACCAGCTATGAATCCACTTGATCTCGCCCGTGCCCTTTTGCAAGGCTGCAAGCCCTTTGGCACCTCTGCTTGTAACTAGCAAGGACCATACAGACTGCAGGCTTGATGTTGCATGAACTCTGCGTGGGGCTGCAGATTGAAGGTTAAAGCATGCAGATTGTTCCAGCAATGATTGTCTTCAGTTATTAAGCATAGAGAATTTACTTTTATCCCTTATTCTGACTTTTAATCTTTTGGATCAAGTAAACACTAGAAGTTATGATTTATTGTGTGTTTTAATTGCAATGATTTTCCTTTTTTCTCATTTGCTGTGTTGCATGTTATGTACAGTGCGAAATTAGATCTATCTTTCATATTTTTCTGTCACTGTACACGCTGTTGCTTATTTTTGGTTGCATAGCTGTATGTTTTCATTAATAGAGGTGCACATGTATATGCAGTCCAGTTGTTCTGTGCTAACTGCTGGTCCATGCTCGCTTGTATAAAGGAGCAATCACGTGTAGACAAAAGTGGTTTTTTGACTGTGTTACCAGCATCAATGCTGTTAAGGGAAAAATAAGGTGATTCATATCAGTAGCACACCCAGGATCTCTGCCAGGGGGGGTTGAATTTTTGTGGGGGGATGCAATATCCTTCCTTTGGCCAGAGGAACCCAACAACAAGTAAAATGCCTAATAATTATAATAATAATGACGCCAAGGATCAGGACGATGTTTATTTCTTCAGCGTTTTATTCAAAGTCTTGAAAGAGCTTGATAGGGCCAAGAAGCCGGTCTGCAGAGCAGTGCACGTAGTCATCCGTAGAAGCTCTTGCCTAAACGGTCGTAGCAGCAGTAAGTGGTGGCAGTGTCTAAGGAGGTCGCTTATGACTGATGGAGTGGGAGAACTCGGGAATGTCAGTAAGCATGGGAATAGCGCTACCTTGGGGGGGTTAGAGCCCCTGAACCCCCCCTCCCCCGTCGGTGTGCCACTGATTCATATAATTCCTCTTTAAGCGGCAGTTATCGTTCAGCAATATCTAAGGCACTAATGAACATGTAAAATTGTGCAGTAATTGTGAAAATGGTTGTCATGGGCATAACTAAGTCATGGCCAACAAAAAAAATAATAAAAGTGGGGCTAAACTGTGCCTTACACAGCACACCCTGCTAAAAGTTTGTTACAAGACGTCGCTGGGCCATGAATTGATCCTTCTCATCGCAATACTTCTTGTGCAGCTTTGAGTCTCTGATGCCCTCTCCACCTTAACATATGTTTCTGTGCATCAAATGCAGGCACAGTAGCAAGCAGTTTGAGCCTATTTATACTGACGCCTACACTGTCCCCAGGTGGATGTGGCTGTACTGACGTCATTGCCGTGGCTACATCACTGCTGCCTAAATTCCATAAGTTCGCCGACCAGTGTTGCCTTGTCAAAAAGTGTTTTTTTATCTTTGAAGGAAAGGGGATCTCGGAAGGTTTGCAGCTTATTATTTATTCCGAAGACATTTTGAAGCCATCATCTGATCGGTGGATGCAAACAAAGAGGAAATGCCAGTAAATACTTTTGGTGGTGTTTCACCTTGTGAATCTACTACACTGTTTGCGCAAGTTGTGAAGATTATAAAATGTTTTCGGCTATGCTTCAAGTTGAAAATTATTTACCATTGAAGCTACTTGACACTATTCCACAGTTTCGACTGGCGAATATTTTTTTCTTTGCTGTTCTTATTCTGCATGTATTTGAGATTCGTTGAGTTACGAAGCTGCTAGAATACAGTTCTGATAAAAAACAGACTTCTGCTCCGAAATGTAGTCTTCTTCTGGTTGTGGTACGAGTAAACATCAAATAAATCTGAAATGTTCGATCATCCTTCTAGAAAACTTTTAACATTTCCGTTATGCCAAGAAATGCCTTATTTGCATGGGAAGTTGTGAATGAAGAGGCCATGCAATTCTTCTGTGATTCCAATGACATGCAACAAATACATGTCATGTCCTGAGAACATCTGCACACCAATTATTGTATAATTCCTGCCAAATAAAATTGTGAACCTGCAGCAGTTTTACCTGAAGCTGTGCTTGTGTTCAAGTGCACACATTTTATGTGCCCATTTTATTATCAAAACAAAAGGAGAGAGAATGTCAAAGAATAAGTTATTGTTTGCTTGTTGCATCTAGCAGGCCATGCGGCCTCACCTTGTCTGGCCTGCCAGGCTTCGAGAGTTTTCAGCTTAAGAAACTGCTTCTGCATTTGTGGAAATGGAAATGACTCATCTCAATTTAAATTATAAGAGCACACATTTTCACTCTTGTGATATAGAAGGGTTATATATATTGGGCTAGTTCTTGTTTGGGTCTATTCCAGATCTTTCATGCCAACCTGTAGTTTTGAAAGCTGGGCCTTTGCTTCCTGGAACTTATGCTTGGGTCCTACAGTGATCATCTGGCATTCTGTTTCATTTCCTTATAGTGTGAATTTACTTCTCAACCATATGAAATGTCATCCAAGTATTTGTTTCATCCTGTGACGATTCTTTCAAGCTTTGTGTTGATGCATGTAATACCACAACCTACTTTATTTTGGTTATCCCCATAGCTGGCGGTGAATGGAATCTCCTTCCCACCCCCGTTGTAGCTGTCACTGACACTGTGTCCTTCAGAAATGCTTCTGTTACTAATGCTTATCCACATTGTAATGCCAGTGGGTATTGGTAGTCGTTTAAAACAAACAAACAAATAGATAGGTGTCGTCGTTGTGCAGGCATGGACGAGTTGGAGGAACACGTTCCCGTGGAGGACCTGGCTCTGGACGCCTTCTATGGGGAACTGGGTGATGATGGGCAGCCGCTGGAGCGATGGCTCAACGACGACGAAGGTCCGCTGGTCTTCTACCGTGTCAACTCGCAGGTGGGCATGTCACACCTCTTGGCAGTGCTGGAAACATACTCATCGTCATCACCAGCCTACGTGGTCCTCTTATAGAGATTCCTGCTTTTCCTGTCATGCGTCATGTGGCCGCGTCATATGCCTGCCTATTTCCTAATCTCGGTGCTTCATCTAATCCTCTGCATCCCTCGACAACATTTTCCTTTCCTTGGTACCCATCCGGTTAATCTAACAGACCACCAGTTATCTGCTGTAAGCATTACAGGGCTGGTGCAACTCACTGCTTCCTGTAATCTTAACTTTCATATCATCTACTACATTTGCTTTCATTTCCCTAACTTGGTGTGAACAAACGACAACACAGAGAAGACAAAAAAAAAAAGATATGAGCCTTTGTACTGTCATTCATTGTGCGTCTCCTCTGTGTCATCGTTTCTTCACGCTCGGTTAGGGAAATCAACTGGCTCAGTTCACCATACTACATTTGCTCTCTCATGTGTATACTGCTGTCTTACAGTTGCTGAATACTATGGGTATCATTTTTATTCTACTCCGGCGGCGGCAGTGTATGGCGCGGCTCAGTGCAGTCGTGTGTGCCCTATTTTGAAAGCTATCTGTGGCAACATTCTTAGACTACTTCAGTTTCGCAGCTTTCTATACGTGCCCTGTATCTGGCACGGGCGGAACGGTGGTCACGGGAACTAATGGCGCTGCAGTCACGTCTTTCTTCATGGTTCGCGCGTCGTCTGCTAGGATACTTTACTCCTGCACATGCCTTACACAGCATTTTTAGATATTCATAAACGTTGGCATTGCAAGCATCTGCTGGCTCCCGCCCTTCACGGGTCACACAGCCGGACCTTTAAATTATATAACAAATCAGTGGTGGAGAAACACGCGAGCAGTTTACAACCAGATTTGTTTTTATTGCTCTTTCGTGCATCCTGGTTCAAGTGACCGCTTAATGGACGTTCACCAACCAAAAATCAATGACTTCGAATATTTGTGAATGCTTGTGTTTAATGTGTTCTTGGGTGTAGTTCATCCCAGTGCTTTATTTCCGCATGATATATCAGGTTATGGGACGAGATAATGCTCGGGCTTGGGCATCCAATTTGCGCAAACCCGAGCGTGATTACATTGTGTGTGAGCGTACGAGCTCTCCCCTCGCCCCATTATTTTATTATTTTCTTTTCAGTGCGTTAGGTGGCACTGGCACACTTGCGTACGGGTTTTTACCATTCTGCCCAGCGTCGAACGATATGCAGTGTAATGCTCTTACACGCAAAAAATGTCGGCATTTGAAGCTAAACACGCACTATTTTTGCGCTTGCATTCAGCAGTGACGTTAAATCCTATTATTGTTTTAAATTTCCATGCTTCTTTTCAGGAGACGAAAACAAAACAGACTCAGGGCAGGAATATTCTTTATTGAGCAGTTGCAATTCACTGGTTGCAGTTCGTAGTAACTGGTTATGCTGCTTGTTGTAACCATTTATGACACATCTTCCGTTTTCGTCTATGACCACTGTTTCGGTAACTTGTAGCTGCCCTGCCACGAGCTGAAGCATGTAGAAAACACCGCACGCTTTTCCAGTGGTTTTGGCGTCAATCAATTCGAGTCTCCAATTCTTGGAAGGCCGGGTCACGGCCGTCAAATCGTCGAATCTCACGCCAGAAGTGTTAGAATCAGAAGGGCACGGAGGCGGCGTCTCTTCAGCACTGTCTACGCACGTATCACTCGCGCAAGCTGCAGCGTCACTGCAAGTTTCGTTGAGCGCAGCGGCCGAACCGCTTGGTCTCGGCGGCTTTCACCTGCACGGCAACCTTGGTTTGGAGATTCGCTCGGGAAGGCCAGGAAATGGCTGAGGGATAGCGCCGGGCACTAGCTCCCATTTCCCAAGCGGAATTAACAATTCCTGTCCGTTTACAATATATCTGCAGTACTTAACAATGTCTTCGGCCTCGCGATACCTTTGATGTGCCAGTGAGCCGCCTGTCTTTTCAATGCAACGCCTGCTCCCACCTTTTGAATTTTGTTGGGTTTCGTGGTGGTGCGAAGAAGTGGTGTCCAGCAGCATCATTACGATAGCCGCTTGTGCAGCCTGGCGCAAAACAGGAACGCATACAGGAACCTTTCGTATTGTCACCCAACTCGCATGTCACCAGAACAACGCGAATCACATCACAGCCCGTAGCGACACCAGCCAGCGTTCGTATCACAAGCAGTGCAAATAAGGCAAATCACAACACAACCCGTAGCGATGCCAGCCAGCGTTCATATCACAAAGAGTGCAAATAAGGCGCCTCGCGCTGCAGCTGCGCTAATAATGAAGAAAGACGCGACCGCAGCACCACTAGTTTGCACGACCGCCGTACTGGCCGCCTTTTAAGCGGAGCTCCGAAACTGAAGTAGTCTAAGAACGTTGATCTGGTGGTGAGTACAGAGTCTAGGTGTGGCAAGGCCTGATTGTTTCGTGTGCACTGCATTCTTGCCGTTTAGTTCACGTTGAAGCGAGAGGCAGCATGAAGGTCAATTCGCTCGCTACTGCTGCTGCTCTTCCTCACACCAGTGTTTTCACAAATAGTGTCCGTGGTCATCAAATGAGATGTGTTCATGTTTGCCTGTGCAAGCCTGACACCGTGCTAGTTAATTTAGTTATTAGAAAGTGAATGTTTACAAGTTTATACGGTGAATAAGACTACTATCCTTACTTTGTATAGCTGTCTAGAAATTTGTTATTGCAATCAATGCTTCGCCTTGCAGGAGAAAGTGCGTATTTTTCATTCTATTGCTAGTCAAGTGGCACTTAGCGTCCTTTTCAAGTTTCTCTGTTGTACTACTACTAATGTGAATTAGATGGTTACCCTACTTTATTTACTAGGATGTAGCTAAAAGTTTCCACACCCAAATCCTATGTTACCTTAGGATCCCTAACCTGACTGGATTGGGAATTTTGGCTTTACGTAAACATTTATAAAGCTCCATTAGGAGAGCACTCTACCACAAGAATACATTAAAGGTATTCAGTGTTAATGCAGATAGAAGAAAATGAAATGTGAGGAAATGTTATAAGGATGTTAGCTGCCACCCCGTAGCAGACCTGCAGCCTTGAGCTGCAGTCTTAGTGCCTTGACCAGTACTTTCGTGTGGCATTCCTCGCCTGCTGTCTCCCATACAAAATTCATGCGACGATTACATCATGATCCCCACCTCCTTCATGCGACAGCTGCTGAACACTTGAAACAGGACTCGCTTTGTTTGTCCCCCCCGTCTGCGCAACCATCCTTTCCATTATATGATCATTGTCACTTTGTCGTTATCGTGTCATTGTCAGGCCACCTCGTCAACGTTACTCTTGCCACATGGCAACATGTAAAATAAAATTTTGCCCACCACAACCACTGGCAATCAAATTCATGCCTCTGTGGCAATGCGCAGTTAACAGCCTGGTGTTTGGAAATTTGTGCGCGGGTGTTTGTGCGCCACGCTGTCTCTGAGAGTGGTGACATCTGTGCGAGAATTTGAGAGGCCACAACGAACAATACTGCAGCAGATGAAGCACGATATCGATGTGATACTACTTTGCAGACACAATTGCTAGCACTTAACCGGCACGCCATACTTGCCCGTTTGTATTGCCCAAACCTGGTGAGGGGACTATTTAAAATGTCTAGTATGGGAACTGTAAAAATTCTGTTGTATCGGCTCTGCGAGACACCGAATCAATGCATTAATTCTTTCTTGTGCAAACTTTTATGTATTGCTTGTGCGCAGCATCAACTGGGTTTCAGCGCAAGCTTCTCTTAGTGCCTCACTGGGTATCATTGAGCAGGACTATTGTTTGGTTCGTTGGTAACTAGGCTAGGCGAAAAAAATAGAAAGGTCTGCACTTGTAAATCGAAGCTATGAATTGAACGATGGGCCTGCTTATTTTCGGGCCAACTGTGTACTGCCTAGGCCACAATCTCATGAGTGCACGACATTGGAAGGGGGCATGAAGTTGCATGTTTGACTTCCAGATATGGCAGCCTAACTTTTAGTTGGGAAGGGACATGTACTATATACAAATCCTTGCTTACTGATATTTCAGATTTCACTCTGTGCTAAAGAAGCTGCAGTGATCACAAGTACCGTATATATTCCATTGTAAGGTGTGTCACAATTATAAGAGGAGGGTGCAGTTAGGATACCCGAGAAAAAAAACTTAATTATGCACGCTTATCATAAAGTGATATGGAGTAACCAATGAATTATTCAGACTCTGCGGGGATTGCCCGAAATACTGAATAATCGTTGCGGTTATATGCGAATTTCACCTTATAGTGTGGCTTTACGGTAGCGTGGCTTGTGCTGCCATGAAGTCGCACCTCAAGGCAAAAAATTCTCTTACAACCCACACCCTGCCTTTACTGTTAAATGTGAAAAGTTCTCGATCCAGGTTATAGGAAAAAAAATACGGTACTGCCTCACCTGCCAAGCTTTTTTAGTTGCTACAACTTGTGCTGCCGTCAAAAATCTGGATTGCTATAAATGTGGCGCTGCCGCCATCATGTTGAACTGAATCTATTAACCTGTATGTAAGGCAGGGGTTGACTTCGAGGCTAAGGCTTCTGGGGAAAAAAACCTCGCCTTTTATTCGAGTAAATATGGTAATCCAGAGCCGCCCATTACAAAATCTGTCATAGCATGTGTTGATCAATAAATCATCCAGTCAGGTCAGCAGCTTTTGATGACTTTACCAGTAAAGGGCCCAGACAATCAAAAATACCATGAAACCCACAACAACGCTTATGACATGAAACATAAGAAGAACGATTCGGCAGTAATTTTCTCACTTAATAACCTTTTGCTGCTAAAGAAATAATAAAGAGTTATTGAGTTAACCACCAGAATAAAACGTTGTTATGCTTCTTCAACAAACTTTTTCTCTGTCATCCAAGCTCCATGTTCATTCAGTGGTGAAAAGTGTGCGCTATACAGCATGTGGTACCTCACCAGGTTTTGAGAACCTAGGTGCACTTCCCGTGTCATGCAGGACATCATCTACAAGGCGAAGAAGAAGCGCCCCAAGATGGTGGGCCGCTACCTGATGGGGGACGTGTTGGGTGAGGGCTCATACGGCAAGGTCAAGGAGGTGCTCGACTCGGAGACGCTCTGCCGGCGAGCTGTCAAGATCCTCAAGCGGCGCAAACTGCGCAAGATCCCCAATGGCGAGCAGAACGTGCAAAGGTGCGTGGTTTAACATTTATTCATGTATATTTCATTTATTTACGTAATATTGCTGGCCAAAATGAAGGCCCAAGCAGGAATGGATAATAAAATCATGAACACGGAAACAAATAAAAATTTTTTTTATGAAAATACAGCATCCACAATTCGAGTCAAACCTATCATACTGTAAAAAGGATAATAATAAATACAGTCAACGACCGATTTTTCAGACATGCCAGATAATTCAGATGCCTTCGGGGCATCGCCACATATCTTATAGAGCCAGTGTATACGGACGGTCAAAATCTAGGAGGTGGGAACCTTTTGCAGTCTGATTTCTCGATTTTTAAGCATGAAATGCTTTTAGCTCCCGTTGTCAGCAACCTTCAGGTGACCTTGACCCAAAAGCCAGAGCCGTTATCCGAGCACTCAAACCGAGAACATGCTGGCAAGTTGCGACAACAAAACGAGATCATCTGGGCAACCAGTCAAAACTTAACAAAATTCAGTCTCTGGCCTCCAACCCTTTGTACAGGGCCGCATTACATACGCTAGTTACTCCAAACAAGTTACAAAAAATATTGCTTCCGAGTTCTTCCTAATGTTTCTTCGGAATATCAATCAAGCTGTAACTTCTAGTACGCTGAAGCTTTATTTGTCATTTCCAATAGCGACGTTCTAAAAGGCAGATACAGGAGGCCTAAGGCTGTACATTTGCAGCCGACCACTTCGATGCAACAAGAAAAAGTGTTGACAGACGCTGAGCGCGTTGGGACTGTTGCAAGAAGGAACGCGGTTGAAAGGGGCGGCACCACTGGCAGCAAAAGATGCCATATGGTAGCCATTTCATGCTTACATCTACTCTCGATTACGAGAGCCAGTGACAGCAGATCTGGAGCGGCATTAATGAAAGCCACCATGGCTGCCATTTTGATTATCTCACAGCATCAAACTGACGCTCTTCTACACCAATCCGTTGGCAGCTGCGTTAGTCGTTTTGAGCTGTCGTTAGGCCTAGCTTCTTCAACGTTTGCTATCAAGCTTCCTGCTGTTCTGCGCCATGTTTTTAATTGAAAAGATTCACCAAGGTCGATCCACATAGGTCGCAAAGCTTCAGGCGAAAAGCGGTTCAGAACCAATTGTCATCGACATCAGCAAAGGTGGTTACGGGAGCAGTGATTGAAGCGCGACTATGTTTGGAGGGAATAAACACTCGGAAAGAAAAAATTGTTTTTTAATTAAAGCGAGATGCAGTTAGATTCATTCAACGAAAATAAAATTCCTAATCCATTTTATATAAGCATGGTGAGAAAAGAAAATTCAACTCTATTCTACTTGATCATTATCAATAAATACCTTTTTTCAGCGCCCACCGTGAGAGCTCCCATCGATTGCGGCGGGCATTGACTCCGCTATCACTTGCAATGCAATGCAGCTCTTGGAGTGCTTAAAGGCGCGCTCGTAAAGTTCACCTGTTACAATACGCCCCCCTCACATGTGTTGTTTTGCATCTCCATGTTTGTCGGAATTAGGTGACGCGGGTAGTTTTATTGTTTCTTAACCTGTGCAGTCAACAGTAATGAGTTGCAACCGTCAGATACTTGTTTACTTTAGTTGTTTTCGTGCGACAGCGCTGGCCGATGGGCTTGGCGTCCGGCGAAAGGACGAGCACTCTACGCGATCTACGCCCAAAGCATTCGTCGGCCTCCTAAGAAAGTATGTTCTGTGCAGCGATGCGATTTCGACACCCGTACGGCTGACCTTTTCCTGCATCGCTTTCCGCGCTGAAAGCTCGGAGCGCCCATCAAGTCGAATGGCGGGGCATTTGAATATACAGCCCTAATGGCAGGCCTCCGAAAACAAATTTCGCGCCAATGAGAACAAAATGACATCACTTCTGTTTTTAACGGATATCACATCAAATTATTTTTTCTTCCGCCAGAAGTATTCCCTCCTCACACAGATGGCGCTAAGCCGCCATGTTTTGAACGTATGGGCTTCTATGGAAGCTGCGCTACCAGGTGTATTTACCTTGGATTCGCCGTTGTCATCACTGGTGCCAACTCCGCCTTTGTCACCCTCGCCGACAGCTCCAAAGTGTGGAAAGCACGGCGAAGGTCTAAAACGGGTTTGGTTTGCTGCAGGTTTGCTGCAGTACAGCGGTGTTACGAGGTCAAGCATATGCAGTGTATTGCGGTGAAGCACACAGCGTGGAAAGGGGCCACTGTCGCAAGACATAGTATCTGCTCTTTAATTATAGGCTCACGCACCCGGCATCTCCTGTCACAGTACAAGCATCGAGATGCCTAAAATGTCCACTGTCAAGCCTTCAGAGGTATTTCGGACAAGGCTGTGGCGATTTGAGCCCTTCAGCGCAGTAAAAGGCACGCATTAGTTTTTTCAGATCGCTCAATTTTTCGTGTGTTTTCGCAATCCCTAGAAAGTCCGAAAAATCAATACTGACTGTATATGGCAATATGAAATGTAGACAGTGTTTGACAATGTCTATGCACAAAGAGCGATGCCACAGGCTCACAACAAAAGGACATGTTTGTTGCAGGCATAATTTGTCAGTGGCAGTTGGTATGTCAGATTCAAAGATATCAGCTGGCAGGATGTTCCATTCGTTGATTGTTCTGGGTGTACGTCTGCGGGTGACGATGCCTCGCAAGGCCTGATTGATAGGGGCTGGAGGTAGGTCAAAGGATCCATTTGCAAGTCTTGTTTCCAGACTTTAGACGGGCTTGGATTTGCTTGAGAGGTGCCATGCAAGACGTTTCATGAAAAGTGTGGACTGTGTCAGGTGCTAAAAGGCATCTGCTCAAGAATCTTCTTCAATAAAACATTTTTGCAAATGCCTTGGATGAAAGAAGTTATTGTCATTGAAAGTGCCTTGCTTGGTTGAAATTAGGCGGTGATTGCCCTTACCCTTGCGGCTATCCCCCTCTTCTCCATAATTCCACAGTGCTGTGTGTCACCTTGCCCGCACGAGCCATGCCTTCCAGGCTGCACTTATCATCACGCCACGCTTGTGTATTAGCATGGCTTCAACATCTTAAGGCATAACATTCTGTCATGCTGCCTATCTTGGAGGTCAACTGTATTTACTCGTGTTAGGCTCGCACTTTCTTAATTTTTTTAGGTAGTGCAGCTAGGGTGGCCAACTCTCAAGTGGACAAAGTCGGGAGGAGGGGAGGGGGCTGACTAGGAGACGACCGACCCTGTCAGTGCCAGAAGCTGACAGTCTGTACATGCAAGAAAGAATGCATGATATTTAGGATGTTCATGTCTTTAGGTGGCACCGGCTACTGTTTTTCTCGGAGAATAAGTAATTACTAAATATGACATAACAAGCCACCACTTAACAAAATAAAGTTAACAATGAAAAAGTTAGACAGTCAGGTGACGTAGATACACTGAAACAGTTCACACAAATCGCAGCAAAAACAAGTTTGAACATAAAGTCATCTCACATAAATGTAGAAGAGACAACTCACAACACATTAGAATGGAAAGTCGGCTCACATGCAATAAATGCAAATCGCAGCACATGTCATCTAAGACACCCTAGAATGTGAAGTCGGCTGTCATACACTAAATACAGAAAACACGGTCAGGTCACAACAATTCGAATGGTTATGCGCACAGAAAGGAAGAGAAACTGCAATCAGTAGTTTCCAACAATATTGTTCTCTTCCATAAGTATTTGGAGGGCCACTAGCGCTCACCTTTAATGTTTAACACTTCTGCCACGATGCTATGTGCCTTGTGAGGACAATGACAATGATAACCCCTCTCGTAGGTTATAAACAGTGGCGTACAACAAAGCCTCAAGCAAACACGTCTGCCTGTGTGTTCTGTGTGCTACGCAGACAAACAGCAGTGGTGCACACAAGGTAACATTTAGCATCAACTCACCACTCTCGTATTGGACTAAACTTTCAAGAAATTGAACATTTGCCATCAACATCACCCCTAATTATCATCAGTCGATGCAAACAGCACGGAAAGCTTCGCTTTCGTCGATTCCCACACTGCGGGGCATCCGCATAATTTCTCATATAAATATACTGCATTTTCCTTTCCGAGTGTGACAGTGTGCTGCTTTGCACTTAAAAATGTTAGCTAGCTCAGCCAGCTTCGTACGAGAAATGGCAATATTTTTCATAGAATCGACTTGAAGGCACAACCTGTACCCGTGTGAGTGACATCGGTGGGGTGTGCTGCATGCAATGCAGGGAGATCCAGCTCCTCCGTCAGCTGAGCCACCGCAATGTCATCCGCCTGGTGGAGGTGCTGCACAGCGAGCAGAAGCAGAAGATGTACATGGTCATGGAGTACTGCGTGGCTGTCCTCCAGGAGCTGCTCGACAGCGCCAAGGAACACCGGCTGCCCCTGTGGCAGGCGCACGGGTAGGCCGCACTCTTCACCTGCCTTGCTACCGCTTTCAGGCACTCCGCTCTAGGTTGGCGTTCTGCAGAAGCCGGCCAGTGGTCGGAATACCAAAACCGATGCCGACTCGGTTTTGCCTACTCCGCAATCACTTGTTCTCGGCTTGGCAAACGCCTATGGGTGGCTTCTAGTTAAGGCACGCAAGACTAGCACCACATGCATCCAGTTGGTGCTGCTTGTTTACGATTTTCGTATTGACACCAACCTACAAAGGATTAATGGGTTTCTCAGAAATAAAATAGCGGCAGAAGCCATCTCATGATAAGTGTTGACGGTAATGTGTTAGCATTGAATCAGCATAGTGACACAATGTATTGCCACTGATCAGTATAGGGACACAACGTATTGCCACTATCAGTATACAGTAAAACCCTGCTGATGCATTTTTCACGGGACCGCAAAAAAAAAAAACGTAAGAGCTGGAAAACGCAAGAGCCGAGAAATAAGAAAAATTGAGAAATGAGAGTAGTGTTGAACTGCACACAATATTATTTGAATTCTTACGTGTGAACATAAGTTGTAGGTTTCCCCGAAAGCCAAAGCATCGTTTGCAATTGCAAATTAGTAGACAGCTATACAACGTAAGGATAGTATTTTTATCATTTGTGTAAACTTGTAAACATTTGCTTATTAACTATGTTAACACGCATGGTGTCAGCGCCCACAGGCAAACATGAACACATCACACTCGATGAGCTCAGACACGCGCTGTCAAACGCTGGTGTGAGGAAGCAGTGCTGCAGCAGCGAGTGAAGTGACCTTTGTGCTGTTCTCTATCGCTTCAATGCAAACTGAGCGCCGAGAACATACAGCACGCACAAAACTACAAGCTGCCGACGCACCTACACTGCCTAGACTCTGCCCCAACCCAGATCGCTTTCAAGATACGGCCCGCGTGCCACCGCGCAGTACGCAGTTGATGCTAGAGTACAACGCCGCTCCCCCCTCGCTCCCTTGCCGGTGCCTCGAGCGCAACAGAAGAAGGTGCGCTCCCTTCCTGCTTTTCTTTCATGTGCGCGCGAGATTTAGAGGCGGTCGTTGGCTCCCCTCACACGCTTTCACTCGCACATACAGCATACGGCGTGCGGCGACGGCGTTATCGCCCTTGGACTTTATACGGAACATCTATGTGCCAAAACTAATAAATACGGATCTCAAAGGCCATACTTTTGCTGGCGGAAACCGAAAATGCGTGATAGGGGGGGGGGGTCTCGTCCCCAGCACTTTGGGTGGCCAATGCCATCGTCAAGCCACCAAGCCAAGCGACATAAAAAGTCAAAATGGCCACTCGGGCCGGCGCGGGGTGGCAGTTCGCATTGTATGATGTGGAAACGGTCCCACAGTTGCGACGCAACAGCAGGGTTGCCAATGCATTGGCTTCTATAGGATCTGTGCCGGGACCGGCCGAAAACGGTGTAACAGCCGGGAAAACGCAGCACCCGGGAACGTAACTGCATGGTTCTGCTCTAGTGACACAATATATTGCCACTAATCAGTATAGTGACACAATATATTTCCACTAATCAGTACAGTGAAAGCTCGTTAATTCGCACCTCATTAATTCGAACTTTCGGGTTAATTCGAACTGATGGTCATGGTCCGGCCTCAATATATAGGCGTCTATGGGTTAACCAACTCGTTAGTTCACGCGCGCATCGGCTCCTCTATCGATAATTCGAGCTGCGCGCCGCTGCGTGGTGGTATTTTATACTGCCGCCGCAAGCTTTCAAGGCTCAACGATAGATGGCGCGAGCGCAGCGGCGTCACTGTCGTCATTGCGCTCGCTCTTCGCATCGTGTGGCGGTTTGTGCCGGACGTGTCTGCGTAGTCTCCGTGTCCTTTGTGTGCCACACATTCAGTCGCTAGGCCTCGTGTACGTCAGAGCTACGAAGTCGTTCGGTGCCGTGTCGCTATGATGTGACGCTGCTCACGGCCTTGCATATGTTGGTGCGTTCCTGGGATCAGGTCACGGCAACAACTGTTGCCAATTGCTTCCGCCACAGTGGCTTTTGTGTGACCAATGAGGGCACAGCTTGCGAGCCCGACGAGTGCGAGGCCATGGTCATTCCTGCCGGATTGCAGGATGCGCTGGAGGACGTGACCTTCGACGACTACGTCGATGCAGATCGCTGTGCAGCGGTCTGCGGCACAATCACCGACGATGATATCATCGCGCAGGTGACTGGTGGATAAGCGCCCGTCGTCGATGTAGGTGCGGATGACGAAGAGGATGATGCACCCATGCGGCCCTCAGCTTTGGAACTAATGGAGGCTATGCGTGTCGCCCGTCTATTCTTCAGCTTCGAGGAAGAGGCAGAGGATGCTTTCTGCCACGTTCGCGCGTTGGAAAACAAGGCTATAGCGATCGCATTCAAAGAAGAGAAACAGGCAGTGATCACGGATTATTTTCGCAAGTAAATATTTTGAGTGATTTTCCAACAACCGGTCTCAATTCCTGCTGTTTTTTCAATGAATTTCGTTAGTTCGAACTTCGGTTTAATTCGAACTCATTGGGCGTCCCCGCAAAATTCGAATTAACGAGCTTTTACTGTATACAGTAAAACCTCGGTGATACGATCGTGGCTGGTACGAATTTCGGGGTAATACGAACTCGTACAATGCCCCGGCTGAAGCGTGTTGTATACAGTGTAGACCGCTTATAACGTAAGCCGCTGGAGTCGTGAATATCTGCACTATAAGCGGTACCGCACTATAACCAAGACAACGATTTTCAAGCCCTGCACATACGCGAAACATGTAGACCAAGCAGCCGGGCGTATCCGAGAATCGAAGCGTGCGACTGGGAGTTTTGCATCCGTTTAAATTTACGAACGTTGAAAGGTTAATGTCCAAGTACCCACGATCTTCGCATGAAGCAGACACAGTAATAATTTTTAAAAATGTCAGTTCGCCCGAAAGGCGAAGCATCAATTGTGATAGCAAATTATAGTAGGGAGCTATAAGGAGTAGGGATAGTATTTTTATCGGCTGCATAAACTTGACACTTTCGCTTACTCACTAAATTAACAAGCGTGGTGTCAACGCGCATAAGCAAACATGAATAGACTCGATGACCGCAGACAACCATTTCAAAACGCGGGCGTTTGATGCATGTGTTTGATTACATCAGGCAAGTGTTTGATTACATCAAACACTTGCCTTTGCTTCGAGTTGTCGACAAATTCGACTTCGCCCTGCCATCTGCTAGCCGCCTGGTTAGCTCAGATGGTAGAGCGGCTGCCCCGGAAAGGCGGTGGTCCCGGGTTCGAGTCCCGGACCAGGACGAATTTTTCTTCAACTGCGAGGCTTTCTTTTGAGGAACCCGGTTGGGTTTCCATTGTAGCAAAAAACGCGGGCATGGGCAAACGCGGCCGCCGCAGTGAGCGAAGGTTCATGCAGTCTATCGCTTCAACGGAAACTGAGCAGCGTAAGCACAGCACATACAAAAGTCAGAGCCGTGTGGAGATCGCTTTCAAGATACGGTGGGCGCGACAACACCGGCCGACAGCCGGCACAGGCGCGAACGCATTTGTTGGCAGAGTAGAAGCCGCCCCTCCCCCCCCCCCCTTCCTTCCGTGCTGCCTTCCCTCTTTGCTCCTTTCGCGTGGGAGATTGCGTCACTAGTTCCCCTTGCGCCGTGTTGCAAGATACGCGTTTGGTGCCGCAGCACAGCGTCGCCCCCTCCCTCCCATACCCCCACGGCCTTTCGCGTGATGGAAGTCGCATTTGCTCTCTGCTGTGCGTTCGCTCTCCGTGAAGGCACGTATCGCCCGCACGCTTTCACTCGCACATAGGGCGCGCGGCGACGATTTTATCGCCCTTAGACTCATGCTCCTCCTCCGCATCGCCCTCATTGATCTCCTCTCCCATCGGTGGTCGCACCTCGTTGAGAAGCGTGCTTGCTACCGTCCTTGTCGGCGAGATTTTCCCGTGGAAGCCACAGTATACAGTGGAGTCTCGATGATACGATCACGGCTAATACGAATTTCCGGATGATACTGTTACGTAGGAAGACGCAGACGAAAAGCTATATACAAGTATATTTACAAAGAAATGCGCCGCACTTGGCCAAGAAGCCACAGCCCGCAGTAGCCTCTAATCTTCGTCGTCGTCTTCACACTGCTCGCCTCTTCGTCAAGGCAAATACTGTTCCGTAGCACTACCCCCGGCGGCAAAAGCGCCGTCCCGGAGCGATTAAAGGCCGGACTCTGAAGCACTGTAGTAGGCCTTGAGCCTACTGACGTGCACGACATCACTAGATGCCAGAGTAGACGGCGAGGTCGAACTCACAGGTTCAATTTCATACGTCACAGGCGTCACCTGGCGCAGCACGCGGTAGGGCCCAGTGTATCGCGAAAGGAGCTTCTCTGAAAGCCCGATGTGACGAGAGGGCGACCATAGGAGCACGAGCGCACCAGGCGAAAACTGCACGTCACGGTGGCGGGCGTTGTACTGACGCTGCTGAGTGGTTTGCGAGGCCGTCAGTCGAGCACGGGCAAGCTGGCGTGCATGGTCGGCGAGGGCGATGGCGTCGCGCGCATACTCGCTTGTTGAGATCGCAGCAGGAGGAAGTGCCGTATCAAGGGGCAAGGTCGGTTCGCGACCGTACAGTAAATAAAATGGAGAAAATCCGGCGGTGTCGTGCCGGGAAGAATTGTACGCAAATGTGACGTAAGGAAGGGCAATGTCCCAGTCGTGGTGGTCCTTGGAAACGTACTTCGACAGCATATCGGTAAGGGTACGGTTTAACCGCTCCGTCAGGCCATTCGTTTGAGGATGGTATGAGGTAGTCAGCTTGTGTTGAGTGGAGCAGGAACGCACAATGTCGGCGATAACTTTCGACAGGAAGTTGCGACCACGGTCAGTAAGCAGCTGTCGCGGGGCGCCATGAACCAAGATAATGTCACGCAAGAGAAAGTCCGCGACGTCAGTGGCGCAACTGGTAGGGAGAGCCCGCGTGATAGCGTATCGGGTGGCGTAATCAGTTGCGACGGCTACCCATTTGTTCCCCGAAGATGACGTGGGAAAGGGGCCGAGGAGGTCTAATCCAACACGAAAGAACGGTTCCACAGGGACGGTGATCGGCTGGAGATGACCAGCAGGTAGCACCTGAGGTGTTTTCCGACGCTGGCAGGGATCACAGGCAGCAACATAGCGTCGGACGGAGCGAGCGAGACCAGGCCAATAGAAGCGGCGCCGGACGCGGTCGTACGTGCGGGTTACCCCAAGATGGCCTGCAGTGGGTGCGTCATGCATCTCAAAGAGCACAGTTCGTCGCAGATGTTTTGGCACGACAAGAAGATCAGATCCATCAGGGACGAAGTTCCTTCGGTACAGAATGCCGCCGTGGAGGACATATCGGCGAACGGAGGCGTCGGTAGGTGTAGAGCGCAGACGCTCGATGAGTGCTCGCAGCGATAGGTCCCGGTACTGCTCATCGGCGATGTTAGCGAAGTCAGACACAGAGAAAATGCTGTTGGCGTTACTACTATCGGCGTCGTCAGGCTCGTCTACCGGGTAGCGAGACAGGCAGTCAGCATCCTTGTGTAGTCGGCCGGATTTGTAGGTAACAGTATACGAATATTCTTGGAGGCGTAAGGCCCAGCGACCAAGTCTTCCTGTAGGATCTTTCAGTGAGCATAACCAGCAAAGCGCGTGGTGGTCTGTAACAACGGAAAAGGGCCTGCCATATAAGTATGGACGGAACTTCGCAACCGCCCAAACTAGGGCCAGACACTCACGCTCA
The DNA here is from genome assembly GCF_013339745.2 of Dermacentor silvarum. Lineage (NCBI taxonomy): Eukaryota > Metazoa > Arthropoda > Arachnida > Ixodida > Ixodidae > Dermacentor > Dermacentor silvarum. The sequence goes on along the minus strand of NC_051161.1, from coordinate 139,423,382 downwards.
GTGATGGAATAGTTGCGCTCGGAGGGTGAAAGGAGCCTGCTGGCGTAAGCGATAACACGGTCGCTGCCGCGCTGGCGTTGTGCCAGTACCGCGCCAATTCCGTGGCCGCTGGCATCAGTACGGACTTCGGTAGGCGCAGAAGGATCGAAGTGGGCCAGAACGGGAGGCGTTGTGAGGAGGTCGATTAGATGCGAGAACGCAGAGGCCTCGTTATCGCCCCACTGGAAAGGAGTGTCTTTTTTCAAAAGCTCTGTTAGTGGTCGTGCTATTGCCGCGAAATTTTTCACGAAACGGCGGAAGTACGAACACAGGCCGACGAAGCTCCGCACATCTTTGACACACTTCGGAACAGGGAAGTGCGTAACAGCATGGATCTTGCCTGGGTCCGGTTGCACTCCGTGCGCGTCAACGAGATATCCAAGGACAGTAATCTGGCGACGGCCGAATTGGCACTTCGATGCGTTGAGTTGTAGACCAGCTCGACGAAAAACGTCCAGGACTGCTGAGAGGCGCTCCAAGTGTGTAGCGAACGTTGGGGAGAATACTATAACGTCGTCTAAGTAGCACAGGCACGTGGACCATTTGAAGCCATGAAGAAGGGAGTCCATCATGCGTTCAAAAGTGGCAGGAGCATTACATAGACCGAAAGGCATCACTTTGAATTGATAAAGACCGTCGGGTGTTACAAAAGCAGTCTTCTCGCGGTCTAGATCGTCCACGGCAATCTGCCAGTAGCCGGAGCGAAGGTCAATAGAGGAGAAATAGCGAGCACCGTGGAGGCAGTCAAGGGCGTCATCAATCCGAGGTAGGGGATACACGTCCTTTTTGGTAACCCTGTTCAGGTGCCGATAATCCACGCAAAAGCGCCATGAGCCATCCTTCTTCTTTACAAGTACAACAGGTGACGCCCATGGACTACACGACGGTTCAATAATGTTCTTGGCAAGCATTTTGCGAACTTCAGCGTGAATAACTTGACGCTCAGCCGGGGACACTCGATACGGGCGGCGATGAATAGGAGGGGCATCGCCGGTATTAATGCGATGTTTAACAGCTGTAGTTTGGGCCAAGGGACGATCGTTAAAGTCAAAAATATCGTGATAGGATAACAAAACGCGGTAGAGCTCACGAGCGTGCTCGGACGGCATGTCGGGCGCAATCATTTTCTGTAAGTCGGCAATGGCACAAGTTGCCGACTGCGATGGTAGAGGAGGATCGGCTGAATTGTCGTCTACTGCAATAGATGCTACTGAGTGATCCTCGAATGAGCAAAGCTGGGCCAGAGACATCCCGCGTGGCAGCACTTGTGCCGTCAAGCCAAAATTGACCACGGGCAGGCAGACGCAATTCGCCGTAATAGATAAAACTGTATGAGGCACTGTGATCCCGTGTGTAAGCAGGACGTCTTGCATGGGAGCCGCGATGTAGTGACCGTCGGGCACTGGTGGGGATGACACTAAGTCAACGTAGGTCAGTGCCGAAGGTGGCAAGCGAACGAAGTCGACGGAACTGAGGCGACTAGGGTGTGGTTCAGAGGGATCCAGAACAGGCAGGTCAAGGCGGAGAGTACTGGCGGAACAGTCGATGAGAGCAGAATGCGCGGAGAGGAAGTCCAAGCCGAGGATGATGTCGTGGGGACAGTGGGCGATGACTGTGAATAGCACGATAGTGGAGCGATCGGCGAAGGAGATGCGGGCGGCACACATACCAATTACGGGGGCTGTTCCGCCATCGGCGACACGGACAACAGGCGTCGTGGGGGGTGTGAGTATCTTCTTCAGCCGGTTACGAAGGTCAGCACTCATTACGGATACATGCGCCCCAGTGTCTATAAGAGCAGATACAGAAACACCGTCGACTTGCACGTCAAGAAGGTTCAGATGAGTGGGCAACGTCAGTAGAGGATTTGGCGGCGTAGGGAGCAATGCAGCGTCACCTTGAGGCGCTGCATCGTCTAGTTTTCCGGCTGGGAGCGGCGTCCGAAGGGAGTCGGCGAATAGGAGCAACGGGGCTGAGGAGAGCGAGATTGTCGTCGTTGGGGCGAAGGCGAACGAGAATAGGGGCGGTTCGGCGCAGGAGAATCAGTGGCGGCATTATCGGAGCGTGCTGCATAGGGTCGAGAAGGGCCACCTGGGCGAGAGTAGGCAGTATAAGTAGACCGGGTCGGGGAACTCCAACGACTGCGACAGTGGCGAGAAATGTGCCCGATTCTACGGCAGTGAAAACAAATGGGCTTGTCGTCAGCAGTGCGCCATTCAGATGGGTTGCGGAAACGTGGTGGGTAATAAGATGTGGGACGGGGCGTAATCGAAGAAGCCGGATGGGTATCAGGGCGATGGGCCGAGCAGACGGTGTGAAGACGCATGTTCGCGAACTCCTGGCGGACAACTGCCTGGATCAGGGAAACCGTGACTGCAGGTGCGTTGGAGGAGCTGGAGTCGAAGGCAGCCGGATAGGCGGCCTCAATCTCACGCCGGACGATCCTGGTAACATCACCAGTGTTGTTGGGACGAGGAGCGTCGGCACAGGAAGATGTCGCTGGGGTGTTGGGCAGACGGGCAAACTGCTGGTCGATACGTCGGCTTTTAGCGAGTTCCAGGCGGCGACACTCTTTTATAACTTCATCCACGGTCGCCACGTTGTTGAATACGAGCAAGTTGAAGGCGTCATCGGCAATGCCTTTGAGGATGTGGGAAACCTTGTCTGGCTCAGTCATGTGTGCGTCAACTTTGCGGCACAGAGCCAAGACGTCTAGGATGTATGTGACGTAGGGCTCTGTGGACGTCTGCACACGGCCGGATAACGCCCTCTGCGCGGCAAGTTGGTGACCGTAGGGGTTCCGAACAAGTCTCGGAGCTTTTGCTTAAGCGAATCCCAACTGGTGATCTCCTCTTCGTGTGTCCGAAACCAACTCGAGGTGTGCCACCGAGGTAAAAGAGTGCGTTGGCGAGCATGATAGTAGGGTCCCACCGGTTATTGCGGCTGACGTGTTCGTACAGGCTGATCCAGTCGTCGACGTCTTCCCCATCTTTGCCCGAGAATACACCAGGATCGCGGGAAGCGGGGAGAGCGATGTAGGTCGTCGAAGTGGCAGCAGGTGTCGGAGCTGGCTGAGTCGAGCTGTCGTCGGCGGGAGCCATGACGGAAGACTCGACGTACCGTCCACTGCGAAGCTCCGTGACGAGGTACAGGGAACGTCCACCTCCACCAGATATGTTACGTAGGAAGACGCAGACGAAAAGCTATGTACAAGTATATTTACAAAGAAATGCGCCGCACTTGGCCAAGAAGCCACAGCCCGCAGTAGCCTCTAATCTTCGTCGTCGTCTTCACCTGCTCGCCTCTTCGTCAAGGCGAATACTGTTCCGTAGCCATACGGAATTTTTCTGAGGTCCCGGCCGAGCCCAATTACTTTGCAACGTGCTGGAGAACGGTTGTTACGAATCGATTTTTGACCAGCGTCGGTTGATGTGAATAAACGCCGCCCCACCGACGGCCGCGAAAGAGAACAGCGTGCAGTCACGCACGTTTTCCTTTCTCTTTTGGTGCGGAGGCGCGGACGGGGCGTCGGAAAGCGTGGAAGCCGCGACTGGGCGCGAGGAGTTTGAAGCAGTGGCGCTTTTGTTGCTTTTGTGAGTTTCTTTTTTGTCTCGCGCCACTGCGCGCGGCCCCGCGCT
>NC_051161.1:139349906-139419605 GCF_013339745.2 Dermacentor silvarum | reverse complement strand
GCCCTTGTCGCGAGATTTTCCCGCAGAAGCCGCAATTTCGTCTCACGCGGCTGCACTGTAAGCGGTATGCGTATACATGGAGTTCTATGGGAGGGTAAACGGGAGTCGGAAAATGCCGCATTGTAGCCAGTTCTGCACTATAAACGGTTACGTTATAAGTGGTCTATACTGTAAATGCTTTTTACGTACGTGTGCCTGAGTGAGTTCACCTCTCGACTCTTAATTTAGCTAGTTTTAATTGTGTTTCGATGATACGAATTTCGGCTAATACGATTTTTTTCGTGACTCCGTGAGATTCGTACCATCGAGATTCCACTGTAACTGGTATTTTATCTCACGTGGCTGCACTGTAAGCGGTATGCGTATACATGGAGCGCTATGGGAAAATTAACAGGAGTCTGAAAGACCGTACTATATCCTGTTCTACACTATAAGTGGTTACGTTATAAGTGGTCTGTACTGTACTATGAATCACAATTCAGGTGACCCGAACGCTCCCCCACGCTGGTTCGGGTGATACGAATGAGCGAGCCGTGACGGCCGGCATCGAAGTGGCGAGGCAGACGGACCGTTACCATGTTCGCAGCGCAGGGGGAGGCCGGCAGAAGGCAGCCGATAAAACGGCAGCAACTGCGCGCCGGAGTGGAAACGGTCTGGCGAATGGGCGAGAAAGTGATCAAAAGAAGGAAATGACGCTCCATTGTGTAAGCTGCGACCGCCGGCAGCAAAGTGCCGAGGAGGCTGCACCGGGCCACGGCGACTCGGCAGGCGGACAGTTTCCATGTTTGCAGTGTGGGGGGAGGACAGCAGAAGGGAGCCAATAACAAAGCTGCAAAGGAGTGCAGTGCACAGAGTGGAAATGGTCCAGCGCTGGCATAGAATAAAAAGCTGGCTGTCTCTCCCACGCCTCGCTGCTCGTGCCATGTGTTGTGCTGTGTTCAAAGTTCGCGCGAAGCCAGTGTTGTGAAGTTTGTGTTGTTGCCCTAAGAGATATGTACACTACAAGTCGACCAACATGTCGAGGAAACGAAAGGCGCTTTCCTTTAGGAAGAAGCTGGAGATCCTGAAAAAAAGTATGAGGACCCGAAAAGGAAACGCATTGATTTAGCAAAAGAACTAGGCCTAGCGTCATCGACCTTGTCCACTATTGTTGGTCAGCGTCACATTATCGTCCAAAATGTGCAATTCTTCAGTGCGGACGCAAAGGAGGTGAAGACTGTGCATTATGTAAAGGTAGAGGGCGTCCTCTTAACATGGTTTAGAGAGGTAACTGCTGCTGGGGTGAACGTTGACGGCACGGTTCTTCGTGAAAAGGCCTCCGACATTGCCTTATCGCTCGGGGTGGACGATTTTCAGGTCTCCGCTGGCTGGATTCACCGCTTCAAGGGGCTTGCCTACAAAACTGTTCGTGTTGAAGGGAAGAAGGTTGATGTTTCAGTCGTTAGCGACTGGATGAGAAGCACGCTGCCGTCGCTCATTGCAGGCTATGACGTGTGCAACATTTTCAATGCCGATGAGGCCGGTCTATTTTACAACCTGAGAAGAGCCTCTGCTTTAAGGGTGATGCTTGCCAAGGCAGCCAAAAAAGCAAGCAGCCAGTCACAGTCTTGTTTTGCTGCAATGCCGACGGCTCAGAGAAAATGCGGCTAACTGTTATAGGTCGGTATCAGAATCCCCGCTGTTTCAAGCATGCTGGTGGTCTGCCTTGTACGTACAAGGCTAACAAGAAGGCTTGGATGACGTCGGCAATGTTCATGGAGCTCGTGACATTCTTGGGCCGCAAGATGTCAAGTCAGAATAGGAAGATCATCCTGCTTCTCGATCAATGCGTCGCCCACCCAAAGCAAGTGACACTGCAGAGTGTAAAGTTGGTTTTTCTTCCCGCAAATACGACAAGCCACTTGCAGCCACTGGATGCCGGCATCATTAGAAATGCCAAGCATTATTTCAAAGGACTTCTTGTGTGTCGTCTGCTGGCTAAAATCGACCGAAAGGACGACAACCTTCAGATTAGCCTGTTGAATGCCCTGCATTTTGTTGCGATGGCCTGGGATCATGTCTCAGCAACCACCATTACAAATTGCTTTGCAAAATGCGGCGTTGTGGAGTCGACAGTTGCAATGTCGCAGGAGTCGGAAGACATGGACTGGGACCAGCATGGCGTAGAGTGTTTCGCCGATGACTTCATCACCGCAGATGATGACCTTGTGACTTGTGGGCTGCGTACAGTCGAAGACATAGTTGCGACATCGCAGCCCAAAATTCCAAGAAGCGATGACGACTGCTGTAGCAGCACCAGTGATGAGCAACTGTCGATGGCCGAAACGATGCACGCCCTCGACATTCTGAGGCGCGCCGTGCCAACTGAGTGTGTTCGGGAAAGCACATCGGCACAGTTTTACGCCTTCCAGAATTTTATGCTGGGTGACCTGGCGAAAAAGAAAACCCAGAAGGACATCCGAGACTTCTTCCATCGTGAATAAATTGCAAAAAATGAGTTTCTGGCTCTTTAACATGCTGATTTCGTTTGTTTTTGGTGATACGAATTTCGGATGCTACGAATATTTTACACGACCCTTTGAGATTCGTATCACCGAGGTTTTATTGTAGTGACACAATGTATTGACACTAATCAGTATAGTGACACAAAGTATTGCCACTAATCAGTATAGTGACACAATGTATTTCCACTGTCAAATAAAGTTATGTATGAGGCGTCTACTGCAGTGGGCCTCCTCTTTCTCGCTTCCCTAAGAGCACTCGGCGCCATCTAGCGCCGCCACCGCGAAGCCTGCACATGGCTTCCGAAATGCATGGCTTGCCGGCATGTGCGAACACTGAGAAACGCGTCATGCGGCAACGAGGTTCCTCTCGCGCGCATATATCTGGACACGTTGCGCAATCTAGTGGCACTGCTGAGGAAGTCCGCACGTGGCCTCCAAAACTAGGAGCGTGGTGCACCGGTGCCTGTGAATGCTGAGAATTGTTTCCTCGCTTGCAGCACACTCAGTGACACACACTCAGTAAACCAAGTTGACGATAGGTTCATTGAAGAGTGCCATTTACATAGTGCATTCATGCTGAAACTTGCTAAAGCGCTGGCATGAAAGGCGTTCATTAAAAAGCGGCACATACCCAGTGCACTTGTGGTGCAGCCTGCTAATGCATCATGTTGCTGTCCTTGAGTAACCCTTGTGACATGGGTTCAATTCCGCTCGGCATTGAGTAAATTTAAGGGATATTTTTCTTTATTGTAATGTGCCACATTCCCAGTGACACATACCCAAGTATGCCCAAGTTGGCGTCAAAGTCGTTCATTGAAGGCCAGCACAGACCGAGTCGCACATACCCGGTTCTCCAAGTTGGCTTCAAAGAGTTTCTTAAAACAGCAGTGCCAGCCAGTCCCGCATCTACAGTGACCCATGTCAGCATGAAAGAGGGTTCGTTGAAGAGCAGCCCGTATGTGCTCATCGACATATACTCCGTGACCCAATTGGTCTGTTGGTTGGTTTTGAACGCTGTTAACTCGGCACAGCAGCCAGATGTGCTTACCATTCGACCATGGACTGTCCAGGGACCCAGGTAGGTGGGAAAATGGTTAGCTATTAACATACATACAAATATAGATATACGGTCGACGAACGATAATTCGGACTTCACGGGGAACGTAAATACAGTGTAGACCGCTTATAACGTAATTCGCTGGAGTTGCAAATATCCGCACCATAAGCGGTACCGCACTATAACCAAAGCATCCATTTTATTGTCTTAATGGACACTCCAGGTGCATTTCTGCCGTTGCAGTCACCGTGCTCTAGGTTCCGTATTCGCTTACTAAATAAATTAACAAGCACCGTGTCACACGCGCACAAGCAAACATGAACATGCATCTTGCTCGTTGACTGCAGAAACGAACTGTCAAAACGCTCGAGTGACGAAGTGAGGCAAGCGAATTGACCTTTGTGCTATCATGCCTCTCGCTTCAATGCGACCTATAAGCGGCGAAAACAGCGCGCGGCGGACTTTCCCCGTCGCAGATTGCTTTCAAGATAGGGCCAAGGCGATCATATCGCTGAAGTGGATCGTCCCACATTACGTCCTGCTTCGGTCCACTGAAACCGTTCCGCATTGCTTTGTTGGCGAAAATCCTCTCCTTCTGTTTGCGCCAGTCCCGAGCACAAGTTTCGGATTCTCCGAACGCCCCTGATGCGGCCCGATTTCCGTCAGTCTCCGCACGCATGATCACTTTCTTTTTAAATGCGGCATTATGATGAACTCGGTACTTCATGCTGATAGAGCAGATGCAGAGAACATGAAGACAGACGGTAGACTGTTGCCTAAGCACGTGTACTGCAGCACATAGAGGAAGGAACCTATGGTAGCTAGGCTCGACGCACGTGCCAGGCGGCCATCTTGAAATGCCGACGGCTATATGGTAACGCAGATTTAGGGTTGTACTCGATTCTAACGCGCATGCAATTTTCGGGCCTCTTTTATCGCAACAAAAGTGCGCGTTAGATTCGAGTAAATACGGTATTTGTGGCTTGAGGGGAGCGTTTGTTGCTAGGTTGACTGCCGAATTTCCAGGCAGCTGCACTGTATCCAGTATTTCGTGTCCCGCAACTGCACTATAAGCGACACGCGTATACATAGAGTGCTATGGGAAAATTAACGGGAGTCTGAAAATACCGTATCATATCCGGTCCTTCACTATAAGCAGTTACGTTGTAAGTGGTCTATACTGTAAGTCCGAACTATCGAATGTACAAACTAATGTGCCCAAAAACTATCATTTTATTTGCGTTTTAATGCCCCTGTGCAAGGAAGAAGTGGTCGGTTCGTTGCTGCACACACTTCCGCTTACGTGAAACCAAGGATGCCTATATTTCTGCCGGTTTTCTGTTGTCGCTGTATGCTGATGCAAGCACTGCAAAGGTTCGACTCAGATCCGCATGGCACGTCATCGACATCCGAGTTAGAGTCGCTGTTTGCCGGTAGGAGAACTTGCTCAATTATTTTTTTAAATTTATTTATTGATACTGCGATCTTATACAAGACCTTCGCAGGGTGGGCATACAATATACATGAGCCATTGGAAACAGCCAACATAATTCCAAAAGAAATCATAAATCAATTCATAAATAAATCATGAGTCAAGATCCAGGAAAAGAAATGCAAAAACATAAGACACAAATGCAACACAATGATATAATGTAGTACAAACAATGTTAAGAAATTAAAGATAGCTTTCAAACATTTGTAGTGACGTTTGTGATACTGCATTAGTAAGAAAATTCCCATCTGTAATCATTCTGGGGAAATAAGAATACTTATAGGAGTTAATTCTAGCATTTAATGGTGTCACTGTAAAATCGTGCCGTTGTCTTGTGTTATGTCCAGAGGAGTACGATATAATGTTGGATATGTTAAGATTGTATTTACCTTGGAGTAATTGAAAAAAGAATTTTTGTAATCATGATGACAATTATATTGTCATCTGAACGTTCGGTACACAACACCGCACTGTCGACGTCTGCAATGTCTTCAAATGTAACGGCGGCAGGAATCTGCACACTGCAGCCTAGCAGGTTATCAATGATGCCCACATTTGAGCTCGTTGTGGTAGGCAGCAGTTCAGGCTCTTCAGTTGTGGAGGCTGGCTCATTCGGAGTGCGACTCAGAGTCAGACTGCGAGGGGACCATTGGTGCCATTTGACGCGTCCTGTCGATAACTTCACGAAAAAGACGTCTTGGAGCCAGCAGAGCGCTGTCTGGAACGCCAACTAAACAAACAATGGCGAGAGCGGGCCGTGCGCTGGGTTGCCGGAATAGGATGTGATGACCGCGTTGTTGATGCGACCTCACAATTTAGGCAAAGCCTCCAAGATCAGCATTTGTAATGTAATCTGAGGCGTAGTGCTACGACCGAGACAAGGCCTCACGGATTACCGTTTTACGTGTAATCTCTGAGGCCGTACTTGATATCTCGTATCTCTGAGACTTCACGTCTCATTGAGGTTGCCAGCAGAGATAATGGCGGCAGAATCTGCGCACGCTACAGTCATGGACGGAGTCCAGATAATGGAATGTAGAGCTGGAGGCTCTCCGAAATATCTGTCGTCGTTACACATTATGTCTACGGGGCCATTAACGGTGCCGCAAAGCTGTCCGAATTACTGAGCATGTCCGGATTTTCGGTGTCCGATTTATCAGTCGGCGACTGTATAGCCCCCGGAAAGTGCGTGGAGTACCCCAAAAATACTAACGCAATAAAAAGCTTCACAGTTGAAGAAAAATTTGTCCTGGTCTCGGGTTCAAACCCCAGCACCAGGCCCTTTCCATGCGGTCGCTCTGCGATCTGAGCTAATCAGGAGGCCAGCAGATGGCAGCGCAAGGCCGATTAATAAAAAACTCGGGGCACAGGGTCACAGAATATGGCAAGTCAGTTCTGTGGAATCCGTAACAGGGATGAAGGAGGGGGAAGAAAAGGAGAATAGTTGCCAGCTCCTGGTTAGCATTGATGTCTAGACGCCTGGTTAGTTCAAATGCTAGAGGCCACTCCACAAAGGTGTTGGTCTCGTGTTCGAATCCTAGACCAGGACGAAATCCCGGACCAGGACTGTGAAGCTTGGTTTCTGGGAAACCTGTATGCGTTTCCTTTGTAGCTTTATGTTACACTTGGGTGGGTGTCGGCTTTTCTTTTTCATGAACCTTCATCCACCTTGCGAAATTCTGCAGAACTGATTTGCCTTGACACCAGTAATTTAAATTTTTGTTTATTTGCTTTGAGCTTTAGACAAAACCGATTTTAAATGAATTCAAATACTGCTGCTGAGCAATTTTTCACAGCCCGATTATTGGACTGTGATTACTCAGACAGTACCCCACAGCTGTCTCACTCGCTATATAGAGCTAATGTTAAATGTCAGCTAAAGTTTCAGCTACCATCACGAGCTTATTATTTCATGAATAGACTTCGTGAACTGTTCTGTTAGTGGAACAGAGCTTTCTTGCGTGTTCACAGCTCATCTACAGAACATAACTTGTAAATTAAACAATAAAATTTTCTCAGGATCTTCAGGAATATAGCAACTTTTGTATTTTTCACCAAACTTTAGCATTTCTTGTGCTCAGCTGTAGTGTTTCTTCTATGTTTAATGTTTGCAGGTGTGATAGAGTTTCATATATACTAATTGCTAGAGGAAAACTTGGCACTGGTGTCTGCATGGGCCACAAGTATTGCTGTTCATCCAACTGGGAATCTTCGGTAGTGCATGAATTTGCTTAAACTTTATCCTTCTGGGTTTTAACCCTTTGCGATCATGTGCAATAACCTAATTTGTGGTAATTCCTGTCAGGAGCCGTATCGCACATTAAGACGCTAAGCAGAAGAAACACTCAGTTGAATGAATGCATGTTAGGAGATTTATTTCAGAAGATTGACATAATGCTGAAGCTTTCAACAGTACTTGAAAACTGTGTGGTAGCGCTCGAAACACTCTCCTGAATTGAGGCCAGGATTTGCACTAAAGGTCTGTGGGGTCCTTGTAGTCACTGTATTCTACAGTTCTCTAATAGAAGGATGTTTGCTGACCATCTGAACACGAAATATATTCATTCATTGAACTTACGTGAACTTCGTCCGTAAAATACACGAGCAGAAAATGCTGCCATCCTTTCGACGCTTCATGCCACAAATTGCACCAAAATCTCTTCAAGCTTAAAGGAAGGAAACAATGAGTGCTGCGCTCGCCTGGAGACATAGGGAGGTGCACTTATTATTTTTAAACGTTCTTGAAAGCTGTACTACAGTGCAGTCCACTTATAATGATATCAAGAAGAACGAGAAATCTGATCCTCATAACTGATCATTGCTATATCTGGACTGTCGAACATACGTTCGAAGCTCCGAGACCAGACTTGCCATTTGCACTCAAAATAGACGGTGTTGAAAGTAGGCAGTGAAAAATAAAATGTTTGTTTATACCTCTTAGCAGCGTGTCAAGCGTTAGGCGCACTGAAATAGTCAGAAAGCTGCACTTGTTTTTGCAGGAGCGTCAGGTTCACAACCATGGCGTGCATCGCATCCAGCTGCTGCACAAACACTGGCGGCAATAATTTAGCATGCATGAAATCAATGAGCGACTCGATCGGGTTGGTGTCAAAGATGGGCCATTGTCAATTTCGTGGTCACTGCCACTGCTGTCGTTGCCTCCGTCGCTCAACGCCACCGTCTGTCGCAACAATGCTCACCCCATCGGATATCTCTCCACAGAACGAGGCAGCACTATGTTCACTCAGAGACTCCTCCATCGAAGCACCACCTGTTTCATCGTCAGTAGCGACATGCTCCCAGAGCTCGGTAATGTCGACGACTTCCACCGTGTTGGTTTCACTATCATGGGGGGTTTCGCCTGGTTTTGTCCTGGCGCACAAAGCCCACCTTTTCCTTTGATCGGCATGGCCCCTAATTGCAGACGCTCCTGCACGGGCTCACACTTCTTTGAGTCTTGCAAATTTTGCAGCTTCGTCTGAAGTGACACAGCTTTGCACTTTGTCGGTACCATCTTCTACTAACCGGGCTGTCCACTGCTTCGGGGCTGCTTCCGTGGCGCATTTCTGCACTCACTGAAAAGAGTGTAGAAAGTGCGGGCGCTGGTTCGTTTATTGCCTTTTTTTCAGCTTTCTCATACGTGGAGCATAGTGGAGCATCATCGCGAGTGACACGGACGCAAAGTGGCTAACACCAACTTGTGGCGTGCTGCGCCAACTCGCGATGCTCTCCGTGGCTTTCGCAATCAGCGTGTGGGCCGGACACGCTGCGCGGTAATGGCGGCAGATACGAACTCGCGCAAGCAAACTTTTCGCCCCACCTCGGCATTGCTCATTTAAGGGTAACTTAGCAATGCAAATTTCACGATTATTCTGCATGGAAAACGCCGCCTAGAAGGCAAAATTTTGATCGTTATATCAGATATGCGGTGAGTAAAATATTGTTATATCTCTATATATTTTTTTCTCAAAGCCCTGATGCATAAGTTGAAACTCGCAAATCAACTAGTCGTTATAACCTATATATTGTTATACAGTTAAACCTGGATATAACGAAATTGACAAAATCCCGAAAAATTTCGTTATAAAGAGGATTTAATTATTTGCAGGTTCGGCACAAAAATTCGAAAAAGAAACGCTTACCGTAGGTACTATCGCTCAAGATTTACTCCCAGTACACTAAAGTTGCTACGAACAAAAAAGTCCCAGTTTCTCCCGAAAGGTGAAGCATCGATTAATATACGAAGTAAGGATAGTACAGTGAAACCTCGTTAATACATACCCACTTAATGCGTAACTGCGGTTTAAACGTAGTCGCGAAGATTCCCCCACCCAGCCCCCATTGAACCCCATGTATTGGCTGACCGCTTACGTCGTAGTCGCTCATTGCCCACCAAACAGTTAGTGCGTACTAATTTTCTTGCTCTACACGCACAGGCACAAAATCAGCAAAATCTCATGCGCAGACATTCGATTCTCGAGTTGCGACGCCCGGACGACAGTTCGCCAGCGATAGTAAACTTACAACATGGCCACCATGACGTATTTTCTGCTCGTACAGCTGTGGCCGATTGCCGCGCACAAAAGCATGGCCTTCGAGATAAGTTCCCGGTAACGTAAGTACCGGGAACACAAGAAAAGTAGAAAGATACCTATCAAGAAAGGGGTCAGGCAAGGAGACACAATCTCTCCAATGCTATTCACTGCATGCTTAGAAGAAGTATTCAAGCTCTTAGACTGGGAAGGATTAGGAGTGAGGATCGATGGCGAATATCTCAGCAACCTTCGGTTTGCAGATGACATTGTCCTATTGAGCAACAATGGAGAGGAATTACAACAAATGATTGAGGACCTTCATCGAGAAAGTGCAAGAATTGGGTTGAAGATGAATATGCAGAAGACAAAGATAATGTTCAATAGCCTGGCAAGGGAACAAGAATTCAGGATCGCCCGTAAGCCTCTAGAATCTGTAAAGGAATATGTTTATCTAGGTCAATTACTCACAGGGGACCCTGATCATGAGAAAGAAATTTACAGAAGAATAAAATTGGGTTAGAGTGCATACGGCAGGCATTGCCAAATCCTGACTGGGAGCTTACCACTGTCGTTGAAAAGAAAAGTGTACAATCATTGCATTCTACCGGTGCTAACATACGGGGCAGAAACTTGGAGGTTAACAAAGAAGCTCGAGAACAAGTTAAGGACCGCACAAAGAGCAATGGAACGAAAAATCTTAGGAGTAACTTAAGAGACAGGAAGAGAGCGGTGTGGATCAGAGAACAAACGGGGGTAGACGATATTCTAGTTGACATTAAGCGGAAGAAATGGAGCTGGGCAGGCCATGTAATACGTAGGGTGGATAACCGGTGGACCATTAGGGTTACAGAATGGACACCAAGAGAAGGGAAGCGCAGTCGAGGACGGCAGAAAGTCAGGTGGGATGATGAGGTTAGGAAATTCGCAGGCGCAAGTTGGAATACGCTAGCGCAAGCAAGGGGTTATTGGAGATCGCAAGGAGAGGCCTTCGTCCTGCAGTGGACATAAATATAGGCTGATGATGAACGTGGAGAAGCTGCCGGTAGGGGGTGCGAATTTGTTGTCGCCGTCGGAGTAGTAACCACGCAGAAGCACATTTTAATGCGAAGTGCATTTGTGCCGTCACCGTGGACGTTGCTTTGAGGTTCCCTGTAAAATCCAAACACGGCAACATCGTCGCCGCGGGCCGTATGCTGTGTGTGCGAGTGAAAGCTTGCGGGGGTCAGCCGACTCAATCTCGCGCGCGCGCGATCGAGCGAGAAGGGGGGGGGGGGGGGAGCGCGCTTCCGCGGTAGGCACGGCAGGGGAGGCGAGAAAGGGAGGCGTTTACTTCGGCAGTGTCTGCCGTATCTTGAAAGCGATCTGCGATGTGGAAAAAGTGTGTGCTCGTGCGGGCTTATCTTCAAAGCGAACTGCAGACAAGGTCAATATCTTGCATTTCTTCGTCGAAGCACTCATCCTTGGAATGTCAGACCAGGTACTGGGATGGGTGGACGTGTGTCGTTTCGCACAAGCGCGAGGCGTCGGAAACGAAGAGCGAGCGACACGAGGGCATCGTATAGTGTCGCCTAGCGTCAGGTTAGTGAAGTGAAGCGCAGAGATGTGCGCAGTAACCAAAGAGTGGCGCTGCCAGCGCATTGAAAAGAAACAGTTGATGTTTTCCTTCAGCAACATCAACAGAAAAAGGAGAGTGCCGGCTTGGCGGGCTAGCCCAGCTGCAGCAAGGATCAGGTTTGAATGAAGGGAGGGGGAAAGGTCACGCCCGCGGCGGCAAGATCGCCAGAACGAGGGATGCAGGCCACCTCGCGCACGCTCGCACGCACACACGTGCGCTCGCTCTCGCCTTGCAGTCGCTGTGAATTCGAGCGCGCCAAGCGCGACGCCACCGCTTTACATTCCGTCGTGGTGGAGAAAGTGCTTCTGGTTGCTGCTCGTGCAAAAATGACAAAATTTGAGGCGAAATCTCTAGGTTGTTGGCGGGGAAAATTCGTTATTTCGAGGGGTTCTCCCGCTGCTACTTGGTTACCTAGAGGTCTCAAATACATGTGTTTCTATGGAGTAACGGCGGGGAATAGAAAAACTTTGTTATATCTAGGAATTTGTTATATAGAGGTTCGTTATAAGCAGGTTTAACTGTATGTGGTATCGTTATAAGTGGACTGCACTGTACCTACCTAAATAACCGGCGACATAAATAACCGGCGTTGGGTGCTGCTCAACATCTGACCTAAATGTAAATTTTCGCGTGTTGGGTGAGGTGAACACATTAAATCTTTGCCGTGGGGCTACGCAGTAGTGCTGCGTACTGCGGCGTATTGATTTAAGTTGCTTGATACAGATTCACAGTATAGTACTAACAGCGCGAGAAAGTACACGACGCCCATGTCTATTGAATGCTATGGTGCTACGTACACAGGTGACTGCAGCTCCTAAAAAAATTGTGGTGTCGGCTTTTGCGGCTTATGAAAGATTCAGAGATAACTACTGTAAATAATTACAGCACATGCACTGCGATGGACGAAGCAGGCTAGCGTGAAGTTCACAAAACAAA
Organism: Dermacentor silvarum; assembly: GCF_013339745.2. Taxonomy (NCBI): domain Eukaryota; kingdom Metazoa; phylum Arthropoda; class Arachnida; order Ixodida; family Ixodidae; genus Dermacentor; species Dermacentor silvarum. Next base: position 139,407,466 of record NC_051161.1, on the reverse strand, counting down.
TACCATTGCATGTGCAGTAATCGCAGATCATTTGTGGCTTCCTTCAGGGGCAGACGTGAGCTTTTGGGTTGGTACTTGCTGCCAAGTTTGGTGTAAGGGTATGGCTAAGAGCAGGCACCACTTATGCACAATATGAGCAGTATACACACATAGTTTCTTCTGAAGCTGACGTTAAACACATGTCGCGCAAGGGTCTCTCTGCGTTGACACGATAACTTCGCTACAGCCGAATTCTGAATACTGCATATTGCATTGAGGATAGCTATATGAGCTTGTTGATAGGTCCTCTTGTGATTTTAGTGAAGTCAGAACACGGATGTAGAAGGCACACAAGACAGCACACATCGCTGAATGGCCGGCTGCGAACAGCTGTTTACGTCCACCGTGTCTCCTCACACTGAACTTCAAGAGCCGTTGTTGTGCACTCCAAACCAAATTTAACCAAACCAGTTTAAGTGTTTTAAACTCTTTTTCACTACATATGAAAAATTATGCGGCGTATGCCACAAACTTTGTCAGCAAGCAACCCCGTGCGTCGAACCAGCCGCATTGTTGAAATTGGGATTCTGTGAAATGAGCCCTCTAAAAATTGCATTCCAACGCATGCAACTGCACCAATTTTTTTCCCTCCAGTTGCAATATATGAAACAGCAGTGGTGCCTTTTTTCTGCTTGGTATACTTCACCGCATAACGCGGCTGTACTGTGGCGAAGCTAACTTAATGGCAAATACTGCCTAGTGAGTCAACGGCGTGTTCCGGCATTTTGATGTGAAAGCGTCAAATGGCCCATCTGCAGGGTCCGCGCTCGCTGGGCTCCTATAATTAATGAGAGTTTGAAGCCATTAAATAGTACATGCGCCTGCCGGGACCAGAGGACGAATCCAAATGATCTAATTTTCCGAATTAGGAAGGGTTGAATTAATGTAGTGCTACTGTAATAAAACTAAGCTTCTGCGAATATTTAATACAGATAAACCTCGATATAACCAACTTCAGTATAACGAAATACTTGACTAAGTATGTAACTTCTTGCAACTTCTTGTCCATAGAACACCACGGATTTAGAACCTGAATATAACAGTGTGCTTTTACACAATTTCAACATTAAGAAATATTTCAATATAACGAAAAGTATATAAATATTTTAAAATTTTCAGTGTAATGAAATTTCACTCCTGATCCAAAGGAATACCGATACAATAAATAGAAACTTCTGCAGACACAGATGGTCACATGGTTGAATTACAAGCGGCTGCTTGCGCCCGGACCTTTCAAATCATTCGCCGCACGACCAATACTGACTGCTGAAGTGTAGCAGTCATATTCTGTATTAAGTCCAAGTGTGATAAGATCCTATAGCAGCCTATGTTCTGCATGATTTATTTTGAGTGAAAGCGTGCAAATGTCAGCCAAGAATGATGGTGGTGAGCACCTTGATGAGCACCGTATTCTTCTGCAAGCAAATGAAAATGAAAAGGGGGGGGGGGGAGCGAGCTTGAGAGGAGGGGGGGGGGAAAGTGGGGGGTAGGTTGGCACGCGTCTCCTTGTTGCTTCCACTGCCCTCATCATTCAACAAGTTCGACCAGCTCTCCCAAACTGGTCGTCCTCTGTGCTCTCCACTAATGTTTGAAATTCCTGTCACCTTGAAGCTCTCGTCTAAATTAATGCAGTGGGCCCCACTGTGGTGTACCTCATCTCTTAGCCTGTGCATTGTGTTAAGTCATCAATAGGCACCATTGTTTAAGTTGTGACCCTGTGTGTGGCCGCAGCTACTTCTGCCAGCTGCTGGACGGCCTGGAGTACCTGCACAGCCAGGGCATCGTCCACAAGGACATCAAGCCGGGCAACCTGCTGCTTACAAACTGTGAGACGCTCAAGATCTCCGACCTGGGCGTTGCTGAGGTGAGCCAATCTCCCTGCTGTGCAGCATGTCGCAGCAGTTTTTCTAGTGATGCGCTATGGTTTCTTAGTGTCTCTGGTTTTCAGCTCATAAGCGTCACATTGCAAGTTTGATTGCTTGCTGCATTTTTACAGTCGCCAACCAATAATTTGGACTTGACGAAGACCGCTAAATGTCAGAATAACCGGCAGTTCGAAATGTTGGATTTGAAAGTACATTAGTGACTTTATTCCACTAGTGGTCGAATTAAAGGTGCCGTATTCTCGGTTGATCACTTTCGCAAGGTTTCACGTGACTGGTGCCGGACACATTGGCGTCTACAAGCAACAATATTCTTGCACTGTGCCAAGCAGGCTATCTTATTGCAGTGTGCACATGTACTGCAAACATACTGATGTGTCAGTAAGCTATTACTGGCCCTCTGTGACAAAGAACTGTGATTCTTGCTGCAGGTGATTGGGATTGTACAGGGTGTTTCTTAAATGTTTTGATATCGTTGTGTACACATGTACCAGTATACAGTCGACTTCCGTTAATTCGACCCTGGCGGGAGTAGCAAATTTGATTAAATTATTTGGTGGGTCAACTAGACAAGATGCAGAAAAAAATGCCAAAACACATTGCCAATTCATTTGGCAGTATGTATTTGCCCTGTTCTAATACGCCCCCGAATCAAATGTGCACCCACTTTCTGTGTGTCAAAAGTAGAAAAATAATGTATAAATAACAATGAAGCTACCAAATGAAGTAGAAATCAAATGCACACCCAATGTTCTAGCAAGAAAAATAGGCAAGGGTCTAATAAGTGTCGCACATTGGCGGCTGGTCTTTTAAAGTCAGCTTCGCCGCATCACATCAGTGTTTTGCGGCAATGCATGCAAATGCCGCAATGGCAGTTTTGGTTTCGCATCCAATTGCACAATGCACGCAATTTCCGGCCGAATTTTCTTGAAAAAAAAAAAGGCACACGTTACAATTCGGTAAATACCGTAATCAGACATTTTGAGCTACAGTTATTACTTGAAAGTCTTCTTAGGGCAGGACCAAAATAGGTATTTTCGACGGGAGACTTCTTCTTTATGTGGGTGCAGTGCATTCACTGTCCTCTAAGCTCCACCGAGACAGACGCTGTCACTAAAGGGATCTCTTGGAGTCACCTGGAGGTCAGGCGTGTGTGTGCTGACTGCTCAAGTTCGAATTGTTGGGCAAAGGTAAACTTTAAGATTGATATAAAGAAAGTTTAGGTCAATAGAAATGCATGCGTGCCGGCCGGAATTTTCGATCGGGATCGAATTAACCGGAGTTTAATTAAGAGAAATCTACTGTATTGCATACCTACTAATAAATAGTCTATCGGAAGTTAAAGCTTGTCCTCGTCTTATTCTCGTCCCTGTGTCACCTTTTCACTCGTCACGCAGAACTATGGCTTACCAACTAGCCGAGTCAGCCACGCCCCGACACAAATATTGAAAAGCCATGCGACATATCGCTTCACACTTATGGTATTGGAACACGTACGTCATACAGCATTGCTGCACGTCTGGCCGTCTGGTTCTCAACAGAAGGGGTTGGGCAAAGAGGCACAGTCTCTCCTATTCTGTCGTTCTGAGAGGCTCAACACTGGAGCATTTGTCCCTTTGTGGAAACAAGCGTACACGGATCATACCCCCATATGGCAGTTCAGGTCCCATAACAAAACAGGCGGGCACAATGGTAGAACAGCAGCTCCCAAGTTTGTTTTATGCAGATGACATTGTGTTGCTTGCTAGTGGTATGCAACTGGAGAACTTAGGATTGAAATTTATCGTTAAAAAAAAGTATTCTATGAAAACAGGGAACACACTGTGTCAACACAGGGCCAGGAACTACCTCGGATAAAAGAATACAAATACCTTGGTATATAAATAAATGAAGGCAATAGATATATGGAAACACAGAAAAAAATACTAGGAAAGGGGAAAAGAAATGTAGCCATAAAGAAACACAGAGCGCTGTGGGGATACAATAGGTACGAGGTACTCCGGGACATGTGGAAAGGTTTAATGGTTCCAGGACTTACATTTGGAAATGCAGTTCTTTGCTTAAAGTCAAGGGTACAATCTGGACTCGATGGCAACCAAAGATCAGTGGGACGCCTCGCATTGGGCGCTCACGGGAAAACTACTAATAAAGCTATGCAGGGTGATATGGACTGGACAAATTTTGAAGTTAGGGAGGCTCAGAGTAAAATGATTATGATCAACGACTGAGGAATATGGAAGAAAGTAAATGGGCTGGGAGAGTGTTCCGGTATTTGTAGAAGCAAAACATTGACTCACAGTGGAGGAAAAGAACTAGGAAGCTTACCAGCAAGTATGCGACAGTTATGGTCAGCAACACGGCAACAGAGAATGTGAAACGCAAAGTGAGAAAGGCTGAGACAATCTCATGGGTGGCGGCAGTGAAAAAGAAACCTGCTATTAGTATAACTACGTAAGAGGAAAAAACGAAATCGGGGAACAATTTATAACTCAAGGGGAAGCTCTTCAATTTTTCGAAGAGGGATCAGAATGGTTTAGAATTTGTAGTTATAAAGTAAGGTACACCAAGGAAGAAGCATGTGCTTGCTGCGTTAAAGGGATACGGACACAAAATCTGAGAATTCTACGAAAATGCTGAAAATGAATCCTCAGTGTGTGATTACATCGAAAAGAAGCAGTCACTTAGCTCCTTTTTGAGCCAATGGCTTTATTTTTGGCGTTTTTGTGAGCGTGCGCCTCGCCGCCCGACTCGCGGGAGTTGGAAGGCGTGACGTCACGACACCCGACGAGGGTGTCGTGACTATGACTGAATAGTAGTTTATGCCGTCGGCGTGAGCAACTGCTGTGAGGTATCAGTACCTCCGAGACTCTCACACTTCGCCAGCCGCCCGACAGATGGCAGCACCTGTCTGGTGTTCTCCCCAGTTTTCCTCCGCTTTTAGCCTGTGGAGAAGCAGAGCCGCGTGTGTGTCTGTCCTGCTACAATGTAGGACTGATCTCGTGAATCGCGCTCGCGCGCGCTAGCCTTGTATTGTTTTACTATGCTTTGCCAACATTTTCAAAGAGATTACTGCCTTTCTGCACAGCCTCAGGCATCTCGCCCCAGCCTCGCCCTCACACTGCACAAGAAGACTGCAAGCGAACGAAAACAGTACCGACATCTTTTTGCCTGCTCTTTTCAAACGCGCCGCTGATCATTTCTGCCTTGCGTTTTCGTGAGAAGACCGATGGCACAGCGTCAGGCTTTAGGCGTTGCCTTTTGAGCGGCATGCCGAGGCTTTTCAGCATGGCCGGGCTGGTCACATAATCGTCGACGAAGTGGTCTGCGCAAATGAAGTCATTTTTTAGAGGTCTCCAGGCTGTGCGTGATGGCTGACAGGCAGGTATCCAAAGTTTATGCACCTTGTCGTCTCTGGGAAACGTGTGCGACGGCGTGTCACGACCGACAGTGCTGTTATAACAGCAATGTCTGGGCATTTCTTTCCGCTGCAACGAACGCGTCAGTACTGAGCGACGATCGCGGGAAGGCGCATGTAAGATGCACCACTTGCGTGGAGCGCTGACAGGGATAATCTTTCAGACGGACCACGTGCGAAGATCGCCGAAAGGGGTTAAACAAATGCTGCAAGAGACCAACACCATAGAATAACCGACACCCCCGGAAACACTGCGACGGGCTGTGGCCGACCTTGGCGGCGCGCGCGGGTGGGTGTTATGACGTCAAATTTCAGCCTCTGCCGGCGGCTGCTTGGAGGCAAGGTTCAATAGAAAATCACAAAAAAAGATGTTTTTCGTTCTTTTTTTCAAAGCAGCTTGTATTCGTCAGTTTCAGCAGTTCAACTTTTCTTCCGACGCAAAAAACCACCCGCCAACTTTTGTGTCCGTATCCCTTTAAAGCTAGGAAAATGATGGAACATGTTTTATATTCCAACGTGAATGAAGATATCTAGCCAGCTGTCGGTTTAGGGTGCGCTGGCCTTCTTGAAGCCCTTGGGTTCAGAGATAGCAGGGGTAAAGGAAGCATGTCTGCTGTAGATATTAGTAAAAGGTGATTGGAGGTTTGGTGGCAGGAAAGCAGGGTGACCACAAACAATGTAGGCTTACGAAAATAAATTTCCCAATAGTACAAAAAGCTTGATGCTGGGAATTTTTTGTCTGATTAAAAAAAAATAGGTAAGACATTAGGCAAAATAAAAGAAAGAGCTTGGTGGTTCAACGCACTGCCCCCTTTCAAAGGGGATGCTGATAGCATCCATCCATCCATCCAAACAAGAAAATGGCCCTTTGTGTCCAGCAACCGGAGAAGCACACTGATCCAACAAAAAGCAGTTTTTGTTTTCTTCTGGGATCTGTGCTGCCATCTGGCTGTATGATCCATGTGCGCTTGTTTCCCGCCTAATCAAGAGCTTTCAAAGTGGCGGAACAGGAGCTCTGCTAAAGTGCGAACTCCTGTTATAGCCCTCTCGCAGAATTAACTGAAATTATGGATGCTTATCTAAGCAGCAGTGTGGCTTTAAGCATTTTGTAGTGTTTGGGAAGATTGGAGGAATATGTAAAAACTAATATCTGGGCACTGAGTGCAGTAGTCTTCTTTTCAGGTGACTTCATTGGTAAATATATTAGACATTACCGTGCTCACTTGCGAAGATTGAAAAACTAGAATATTTGGTTTTCTGGAAGCCATAGTAGCATAATCTATAAATATGGAACAAATCTATGACACAAAATGCACTGAGAAGCTTGAGAATAAGTTGAGGATTGCACAATGACCAATGTAATAAAAAATGTTAGTCCTAACGTTAAGAGACAGGAAGAGATTGGTGTGGATCGGAGAGCAAACGGGGATAGCCGATATTCTAGTTGACATTAAGAGGAAACAATGGAGCTGGTCAGGCCGTGTAATTCGTAGGGCGTATAACCGGTGGTCTGTTAGAGTTACTGCATGGGTGCCAAGATAAGGGAAGCGCAGTCGAGGACGGAAAAGAATTAGGTGGTGGGACGAAATTAGAAAATTTCCAGGCTTAAGACAATGGAGTCTGCTGGTGTAAGACAGGGACAATCATAGATCGCTGGGAGAGGCCTTCGTCCTGCAGTGAACCTAAATAGGCTGATGACGATGGTGATTCTTAGGCAACTGTGTATGTGCCACCGGATGCTCCGGCTTGTATAGCCCAGAATTTTGACCAACAATGTCACCACACAAGGAGTTGCGACTAGGAGGAGTGGAATCCTGTGTGTTGTTCGTGCCTCCTTGTGTGGTTTGTGTTCCTTCGTGCAGTCAGTCAGGTTAACAGAAATGACACAAATGTATAGAAGATGTACACAATTTGAAGTTGATAACTTACCAGTCAGCCCGACTACCCGCCTGCCACAGTGTCTTTGTGGCTGTGGCATTCTGCTGCTAAGCGCAAAGTTGAGGGCTCGATTCAGAGCCACGGCAGCCACATTCTGATGGGGGCAGAATTCAAAAATGATTGTGTACCATGTCTCAATGAGCTCGAGGGGGTTCACGTTAACTCGAAGACCTTCTAAACAGCATTTCTCGTGGCCGGTGTGTTGCTTTGAGACATGAACTCTTTCTGTGCCAAGGACGAGTCTCACTGATTCAGGGATTTCCTTTCGTATACTGAGTGCCGCAAACTAGTGGTAGTTATTTTATCGTTTTAGTGTGAATGCAGTGCTACTGGACTCCAGCTTCCCAGAAAACTGATATCTTTTTAGGTGGAAATGCACTGGATGTCTGCCTCCCCTTGGTTTTAAAAATGGTGGCGAGGCATTAGGCAGCTGCAGCGATGATGACTGCCTTTTTAAATGTCAGAATTGGTATGTTCTTGGACGTTTGTTCACCTGAAGTAAACAATTGAACCTGGAAAGCTGCAGCGAGTAGTGTTCAGCTAAGTAGTGGCAACTGTGAGAAAGAGTTCGAGCCATTTGTAGCTTTTCTCGCGTGGACGTGGCTCAACAAAAACACTTCACCACCTGCACCCCTGCAATTTATTTTTCTAGCAGTGCCAGGAAGTACGCTTCGCACGGAGGCTGACAAGAGCACGCTTGACTTTCGGTCTAAGAAATTTCCAGCTTCATGTATACAGAAGATGACTAATTTTAAGGGCCGATACAGTGCAACCTTGTTGATACGGTTCTGCGTAATATGTTTTTCGGGATGATTTTTTTTTTTTCGTTTCCCAGCCAACAGTCGAACCTTGTTGATACGGTTCTGCGTAATACGTTTTTCGGGATGAATTTTTTTTTTCGCTTCCAGGAGCAATGTATTTAATGCAACTGATACGATTGCGTTTTCACCTGCGTTTGTATGATACTACTGCAAACTGGTATTTCTGAAACTCGTAGCTTTATATTCAAGTGTACTAGATTAAATTATATTCCAACGACCCACGAAGAACGTGTAAAGGGCCGGCGATACTAGCGGAAAAACGTGCGCTGCGTGCCGGTGGCGGCAAGACCTGCGCCACAAAAGCTGCTGTGAAGCAGGTTTTTCATGCCATGGGAGGGATCTGTCCTGGACCGATTTAAATTGCTGCGCGCCCCGGCCGCTAACGAGCTGCGAGCGAAGCATTCCAATCAGAGCTGCCCCTTCAGTGATGTACGCGCGGGCACGGCCGGTCTGAAGGCGCACTGGCTCCAGACCGGCCGTGGCGCGGGAAACTGGTGTCACGCTGACCCACCCGACTGCTATTTTAGCCCTCATAGTATCGTCTACTCACGTCAGCTTTTGCTCACACTTGTTTTGGTTGGCTTTTCAGGCGAGATCTTCATGCGGTCACATGGCTGAATGAAATGCCTGCCCTCGTCCGCCAGTCGTATCGTTCGTTGTAGCCCGCTGCCCTACGGTGTTCCTTTGTTTCGGAATTCTTGTCTTCGTGGTTCCGTGACCTCCGTAGCTATGTCAAGGAACTTGTTATCTTTCAAACGAACTTGTTTACGGACTTTGAAAAAAAGAAAGTTCAGCGAAATCTGACGAGCTGTTTTAATGTTGCTCAATAAAAGTGTGTTGGCTGCCGTTTGTGTAGTGTCGCTGATGCTGCTCTGCATAACACATGTGTTATGTGGAGCAGTATCACTCGACGCCATAGGAAGCTTTGCTAGCGAGTTTGTCACCAAGTAAGCCTGTTTTCCCACGTTTTGGGGATGGCTTTGGATGATACGATTTTTTGATGATACGTTTTATTTTCTGGTTCTCGTGAACATCGTATCAACGAGGTTCCACTGTATTGAAGTAATGAATGCTGCTCATAATGAACCATTAATAAAAAGAAAATTTAACTTCTGATCGTTTTCTGGAAAAAAAAAGTTTACATGTAAAGCAACACCATTAATTCACCAAACTATCCATTCTGAATGTCAGTCATCCTTGTGTCACAATGTGCAGGCACTGGATCGCTTTGCCGTGGACGACACTTGCCACACAAGTCAAGGTTCACCGGCCTTCCAGCCGCCTGAGATTGCCAATGGCCTGGACTCCTTCTCTGGTTTCAAAGTGGACGTCTGGTCGTCGGGTGTCACTCTGTGAGTGGCCTAGAAACATGTTTTGTCATGTGGTGGGGAATTGTAAAATCAATGGCTGCAATGGAAAGCTGCTGAACTAATAGTGTTTGAGTGCTGGAGCATGAATGGGTGGCTATGTTACTGATTAAAGAAACATGCCTCCCAAGCAAATTACAGTGTAGACCGCTTATAACGTAAGTCGCCAGAGTCACGAATATCCACACTATAAGCGGTACCGCACTATACCGAAAACAACTATTTTATTGCGATAATTGACACTCCAAGCGCATTTCTGCCATCACTGTCACCGTGCTCTAGGTTCCGTATTCGCTTACTAAATAAATTAACGAGCACGTTGTCACGCCCGCACAAGCAAACATGAACACATCTCGCTCGTTGACCGTGGAAACGAGCTGTCAAAACGCTTGAGTTGCGAAGTGCGGCGAGCGAATTGACCTTCGTGCTATCACCTCTCGCTTCATCGCGACCTATAAGCGGCGAAAACGCGGCGCACAGCGGACTTTCCCCGTCGCAGATTGCTTTCAAGATAGGGCGATCGTATCGCCCTATCTTGAAAGCAATCTGCGACGGCGATCGACGGCCAAGCGACGGCCAAGGCGATCGTATCGCTGAAGTGGATCGTCGCAGATTACGTCCTGCTTCGGTCCATTGAAACCGTTTCACATTGCTTTGCTGGCGAAAATCCTCTCCTTCTGTTTGCACCAGTCCCGAACGCAAGTTTCGGATTCTCCGAACGCCCGTGATGCGACCCGATTTCCGTCCATCTCCGCACACATGATCACTTTCCTTTTAAATGCGGCATCATGATGAACTCGGTACTTCGTGCTGATAGAGCAGATGCAGAGAACGTGAAGAGACAGTAGATTATTGCCTAAGCACGTGTACTGCAGCACATGGAGGAATCTACAGTAGCTAGGCTCAAGAGTAGCTAGGCTCGACGCGCGTGCAAGGCGGCCATTTTGAAATACCGACGGCTATATGGTAAGGCAGATTTAGGGTCGTACTCGATTCTAACGCGCATGCAATTTTTGGACCTGTTTTATCGGAAAAAAAGTGTGCGTAAGATTCGAGTAAATACGGTACTTGTGGCTTGAGGGGAGTGTTTGCCGTCTAGGTTGACTGCCGAACTTCCAGGCAGCCGCACTTTAACTGGTATTTCGTGTGCCGCAACTGCACTATAAGCGATACGCGTATACATAGAGTGCTATGGGAAAATTAACGGGAGTCTGAAAAGACCGTATTATATCCGGTCCTGCACTATAAGCGGTTACGTTATAAGTGGTCTATACTGTAGTTGGATGTCATTGGTCTGAGCTCTTGGGGGCTAGGACGACACATACATGCCCTTCATGTATTAGAAAAGAGTGGCGTGTTACATGGAGTGCACACACGGGCTTCTTGGGATCTTGGTGGTCTTGACGTTATCCCCTAGCAAAATAGTCGGCATGCAGTTTGTTGTGGCACACATTCTGATAGCCCTCATAAGGCAGGTTAACTTCGAAGTGCTCTTCGCTCATTGTATGATTCACAGAGAAGCCTTAAGCCTCGCAGAGAGCACTGCATTGAGCTGATAATTGTGGTGAGTCATGTTGTGAAGATTATCGACAATCAATTGCTAGTGAAAACCTGCTGATATGTTCGAAGAATTGTGCAGAGACGGTGGTGCTCAGTACAACATCTGCCTCTTCAAACAGGAGCACACTGGCTGTCACATGGGAATGTGCTAAGCAGAGTTCTTGACCTGCATGGTGAACTGGCTGGGTTCGTCATGAATGACATAGCTCTGGTGGAGCCACAGTAGTACTACACTGTCCTGTCTTTTACACATAGTAGGAAAGGAAGGGCCAGGTGCCTGTCCCGTCTTTTACTCCTACCTGTCATCCTGTTTAATGCCATTTCTACGAAGAGAGAGAATAAACTTTATGCAAAAGAGCACGCAAGTGTAGGTAGCTCCTCCACCCTGCAGTGGGTGGTCCCCTCAGTACAGGAGTCCAGCGGCTTTAGCTGCCCTTCTTGCTTGGTTGACCAGGTTGAGCTGGTCCGTTGAGTCAGAGCTAGACAGCGCTGCCTCCCATTGCTGTGTGGTGGTGTGTGTTAAGGTGGATACACACGCGAGGGCAAAATCCCGCCTGCTCCGCGGACAAACAGTGACGTCAGCACTTGAATCCGGCGCAGCCGAGTTAGGTCGCATTCGCACAGCCGGACCGCCGTTTGCGGAATCCGCGTGCTTACTCTCGACTCCAACGTTTATTAGCAGCTGCGCGTTTGCATACTCGGCGTGCCCTATATGCCATAGTGCTATGAATCCCTCAACAAGAACCAAAAGAGTGACGGTTGCCTCGTCACTTAGTGTTTTCTTGTGCACCTCACTCATGTTGAAGTCACGCAGGCTGCGCGGTCTGAGTAAATAGAAATGCGCGCGCAACCACGACTCGCCTTTCCCGCTGCATCACAACAAAATACACGCAGTCACTGCTGCACAACGAAATCACACGTGGCTCCAAGCCGATAACACTCCATCGTAGCCACGCCAATGCGTCCGATGTTGACAGATTTGACGCTGACTACGCTAAATTGAGGTCAGACGACCGCCAAACGGACGGATGGAAATACCGGCGAGCATTTTCAATCCGGACCGCGAGCGGAGGAGCCCGGACTAAGCGAGGGTGGCACGTTTTGATGACGCGCGCGTCACGTGATACGCCATCCGCTGCGAAAATTCCTCCTCCGTCCGGTCGTGTGAATCCACCTTTATGGGTGTGAGCTGCGGTGTGTTTGCGCAAGCCCATACCATGTGGTAAAGCATTGCGGATTGATCGCAGTGTGGGCATTTATAGGAATACAGCGCAGGGTCTATGGCGTGGTAAAGACTCAAATGTGGATATGTGTTTGTTTGCAGTTTTTGCTATATTACGGCTTCCTTTCGCGTCAGAGCATTGTGAAGCGGCGGTAGAGTTCTTTGTGAAAGGCGATAGTGATGTTGGATGTGCGTGTAGGTTAATGGTATGGGCTCGGGATGGAACTGCTCGGCGAGGCCCTCTCGTTGCTCCCAGTGTGCATGCGCTCGGGCGTAGGCATGTGCCTGCTGATTGTTGCGTAAGGACTCGTGTCCTGGAGTCCACATGATTTGTATGTATGGTGGGAGCTGGTTCGCTCCATTCAGAATGCGATGTGCGGCCCTGGAAATTTTGGCCCTTGAAAAATTTCTGCATGCCGACGAGACCGCACTCCCAGTGCGGTCTTGTCGTGATGGCTAACGCTATCGCTAGTTCCTCTGCCTCCGCAGCGCTCACTCTGGAAACCGACGACGCATTTATTTCGGTCCCGTGATTGTGTCGACTATGCTGGTGACGAATGCGGTGCTTCTTGCGGTACTGGCCGCGTCTGCATACAAGACATTAGGGTGGTTTCCATACTTTCTCACGAGCGCTTGCACTCGGGCTTGTCGCCGTCCAATGTGGAAGTGGGGGTGCATGTTCCTGGGAATCGGTGAGACGTGCATAGTTTCTTGTATTTGCGCTGGTTTTCCGTACGGAATATCCAAGTCGTTCCAAGACACAGCGTCCCGCTATTGTGCACAGCAGTCTTTCCTTCTGGTTTACCAGGTGGGCCTCTATGATTTCCAGTGCGTTGTTGTACACCCCTGTCTCCTCGAGGCGAAAAGTAGCTGTTCTGGGTGGGAGTCCGAGTGCTTGCTTATACGCCTTGCGTATCAGCCGGTCGAGTACCTCCACTTCCGCATTGCTGAAATTTAAATATGGTGCCGAGTACACAGTGCGGCTTACAATCAGAGCCTGCACTACAGTAGCCGACGGATTTTTCGGACTCCAAAAATTCGGACTTGTTGGATCTTCATAGATGTACCGGCAGGATTCCCATAGAGCTAATGCATTTTCGCGACCGATTTTTCGGACGAATCTAGGTGCCGATGTTCGATTTTCCGGACTAAATTGCTCGCTCCGAGCCACGCTACCCGATCTTGGAGGCCGCCATGGTGGATTTTCCGCTGGCTTGGCCGGGCTTAGCTTCCAGTGGCCCCCTGTATAGCCTTCAAGATCAGTACACGCACGCTATCCTCTCGTTTCCGAGGCCATGCCCGCTCTTCCTTGGCCGACAAAACATTCCAAAAAGCGGCACTTGCTTTCTTTTTTCTTTTTTTTTTCCGGGCAGCTCGGCACTATCGTCATATCACTTAAGCGGAATCCGTTTTTTTTTTTTTTTTTAATGTTTCGGTTGTGCCGTACGCCGTGAGCGGGTGAAAGCTTGCGAGGGTCAGCCGGCAACCGCAATTTAATCTCACGCACGCGAGAAAGGAAGGCGGCCGGAGGCGCGCGCGGACTTCGTTCGCTCGTGGGGCACGGGGAGAAGGCGGCGGAGACGGTGGGGAGTTGCATTCAGCTCTTGCGGCTGCTGCCGACGGAGCTGCCGCGCAGGCACCGTATCTTGAAAGCGATTTGCTATGTGGCCGAAGTTTGCGCCCGCGATCTGCGATGGGTACAAAGGGCGTGCGCCGAGTGCCAGCAGCTTCGTATGCGCCGTTTTTTTTTTTTTTTTTTTTTTCGATGTTCGCGTTGAAGCAAGAGAATAGACAGCGCGAAGGTCAATTTGCCCGCGATCATCGAGCGAGATGTGTTCATGTAACCTGTGCGCGCGTGACACCGTGCTTATTTAATTAGTAAGCGCATATTTACAACTTTATACGGCCGATAAAACTAACATCCTTACTTCGTATCGGTGTCTATTAATTTGCTATCGCAATCGATGCACCGCCTTTTGGGCGAAACTACGACATTTTTCTTAAGCCGGCCTCATACTTTTTTTCTCTTGGGGATGGGGGGGCGAGTTTCACGGACTGTTCGGTTTTTCGGACTGCTCGATTTTTCGGACTATTTTTCAGTCCCCGCGAAGTCCGGAAAATCGGTCGGCTACTGTAGTCGGATCAGGTCCTCATTCCTTGAGTCCCCTCTTCCTGCTTGTAATTCGTTGCATCATGCGCAAGATCTGCGGGGTCGTGTGTTGTAGCTTCTGTATGGCGTATCCTCTGCCCCCGTCCTTTTGTAAGTGTAAGCCAAGGATACGAAGTCTGTCTACCTTGGTAATTTCTCTAGGACCTATTCGCAGGTGGATGGTTGGTGCCGGGGCTGTTGATCGTCCTCGTGGGCGCTTGTCGATTATGAGGAGCTCCGACTTCTCCCACGTGCATTGCAGTATACATGTCTCCGCGTATCTTGCTACGTCTACTGCCTCCTGTAATGCCTTTTGTTGTTCTCCTATGGACCCTCCGACCGTCCACATCGTGATGTCGTCTGCGTACAAGGCATGTTTGATGCCCGGTATTTTCTCGAGTTGGGCTGGGAGTTTCATCATGGCCACATTGAAAAGGGTCGGTGACAGCACTGCTCCTTGTGGCGTTCCTCTGTTAGGTGTGTCTATTCACTGTGACCTCACATTTCCCAGCCCTATTGTGGCTGTGCAATCTGTGAGAAAAGCCCTCACGCAGTTGTATGTTCGTCGGCTGCAATTCATGTCACTGAGATTGGCTAGTATAGCTTCGTGCCCCACGTTGTCAAAGGCTTCCTTTAGGTCTAGTGCGAGAATTGCTTTTGGGCAGCACGGCGTTGCTGCAGTCAGTACTTCCTCTTTGAGCTGCAGAAGCACGTCTTTCGTTGACAAGTTGGGCCGAAAACCAAACATAGCGTTCGGCCTCAGTTGAAGTTCTTCGAGATGCATCTGTTGCCTGTCTAAGATCACACGTGCCATCAATTTACCGAGGCAAAACGTGAGCGAAATGGGTCTTAGGTTTTCCAGGCAGAGGGTTTTTCCTGGCTTTGGTATGAGCGTAATCTCCGCATGCTTGAATTCCGGGGGTAAGGTCCCTCTGATTCAGTTTGCATTGAAGAGTTCCAGTATTGCCTGCACGGTTGTATCGTCCAGGTTACTAGCAACTTGTTGGTGATTCCGTCCTTGCCCGGAGTTGTGTTTCGAGTGAGTCTTGTGATCGCTCGTGTCAGCTCGGTGCACGTTATGTCCCGGTCGAGCTCGCTGTTTTCCAGTCTGGCCTAGTGAGCCGCTGGCTGTGCACCGAGTATCGGCTGACCAATGTATCTACTTTGTAGGGCACACAATAGCTGATCGTCTGTGCCTCCGAAGTTGTCTAGTACTCGGCTCATCGTGTGCTTGCTTTCTCTCTTGCTCTGGGTCAGATCTAGTAGATGTCTCAGTATGGTCCACATCTTCGCAGTTCCCAGCGTTCCTTGCAGAGAGCTACAGAACTAGTCCCAGTTTGGTTGTGCAAGTTGCTCTGTGTAGCGCTCTGCCTCGTCCACTAGCTTTGCGATGTGAATTTTTAGCTTATGGTTGTGCCGTTGCTTTCGCCGTCTTCTCAGCAGAATGTGCTGCGCTTCCCACATGTGTAAGAGGCGCGGATCCACTGCAGGATTGTCCATGGTGAGTGCAGCTTGGAGTGTTTGGCTACTGATTCCAGCAGTTCTCTAACAGAGCCCTCCAGACCACTTATCACTTGGGCTTCTTGAGTTTCTCTTTCGCTCCGGAACTTTACCCAGTCCGTGATTTTGGTGGAGCGTATCTTCTTGGGAAGTTTCTCACGTGTACCGAGGTGTCGAGCATGAAGTGGTCGCTCCCTAGTGTCTTGTTAGTGTTTTCCCACTCAACGTTCCGAAGTCTGAGCACCTAGGGCAAGATCGGGACAGGTGTCGCTGGCCGTGCGGTTGCCTACTCTTGTTGGATATGTCGGATCCTTCACTATCGTAAGTCGGTGGTGTTGTATGACGTTGTACAAGGTTGTTTCCTTTCTGGTATGTCTAACATACCCCCACGCCTCGTGCGCCGCGTTGAAGTCGCCAAATTAGAGGAGGCCGTTTTGTCCAGCTAGCTGCCTCGCTTGCTGCACCAAGTTGTCTAAGGGTCCCAGCATTTCCTTCGGCGAACTGTATATATTAAGTATAAAAACACTTGTGTTTCCCCTGCTCTACGGTACTATTTCCGTGAACACGTGATCGATTCCCGTGTCAGCATAAGTGTGGTCTATAGCAGTGAGGTGTTTGCTTGTGAGTGTGGCCGTACGTGCTTCTGCTGTCGCATGAGTGTGATACCCGGTGATTCTTGGTGATTTCCCTGTTTCCTTGAAGGCTATTACATCCGGTGGTGTGTCTTGTTTGGCAATGGACTGCAGCAGCATCGCCCTCTTACGAGTGAAGCCATGACAATTCCACTGCCAAACGGTGATGCCTCCATTTTGATCATTCGGTTTTATGGCCATTTTGATCCTCTTGTAGCATTTGCTGGAGGGCTGCCTCTCTGTGTGGATAGACTCGTGGCTTCTTGTGGCTTGATCATTTACCAGAGGGGTGAAAACCTCGTGTAGTTGCGTTATCATCTGTCTGAGCTCGTCGAAGCCCTTCTCCATTTGCAGATGTAGCTCCTGGATGGCTTTACGGTTTTCCTGAATACCTCTTTCGCAGGCCGTTATTCTCGCATCGAGCGGTGGGGCTATCGGATTCGGCTCGGCCGGCACCTCGGTGTTCATTTCCTCGATGGTCTCCTGCACTACCGAGGGAGTGGATGCGCGCTGGGGCGGTGGTGGCGGTGTTCGGGGTTCAGGCGAACTTTCTTGCGCTGGTGGCTTGTTTCGGCTTCGTTCCTCCTTTAGCTCTGCGTGCAATCTCTACGCGTAGTTCCTGCACTAGGGCCGCAAGCCCCTGTACAGTGTACGCCTACTCTGGTGGAGCCATTTATTCAAAGCATTTACCTGGCTGACATGTTTAAGCAGTTGAAACACCTTAATTGGAGTTGCAGGGGTGACGTGTACCGTATTTACTTGATTGTATCAGAGTTTTATCATAATTGTGGTTCCTTGAACTCTACCCTCGCATTACATTAAAAAAATAGCAACATTGACCATTTTAAAACAAACATTCTAAATCCCACTGTTTTTAATGCTCCATTGGCAACCTGTACCATTACGTTTTGATCCAAATCATAGACAAGTCTACCGAAGTCAAAACATGTTTTTTTGTTCAAATTGACACAGTTTTCACCTTGCTTGTGACAGGTATTACTGTTACGGCGCTGCATGGGAACGCATACATGAGCCAAGTGTTGGTTGCTCTGCTTGAGAAGGAAACAAGTATAGGTGATTTTTACTTATGTGACACGAGCTATGTTCTTAATTCCTTGACATGTGGGGTGTAGTGTGTGACAGCTGTTCATACTTTTTCTTTTTCCATTCCTAGTTCCATTTTCCTCAGTTGCAAGTCTTGCAAGTGTCCGCAAGAACCACTCTGATGTGAAACAAAGATGTGGTGCTGTTGTTGTGTGCAAGCACAAAGTCCAAGAATGGTGGCAGTGTGCCTAAGGCTAGCATACCGCATGTTCTTGTGTAAGGGCCACACCCCCCTTTCTATGCGCACGTCTCGTCAGCCATGGCAGTGCAGCGTGCATTGCACTATCTGTGCGCATTTACAGTACAGTGCATCTGGGGCATATTGTACGAGAGATCGGCCGCCTCTTTGGCCTTTTCGTTGCTTCTATTGTTGATAGTCATTCAGTGGGAAATTCATCAATCTTAACATTGGCAACATCATGAAATTCGCATCCCGATGCCTTGGTTGTCCTATTGCAGTTTGTAACTGCGCTTACGCGTTTGTACAACATGAGAGCCCATGCCATCTTCCATTGACAGTACCTGCCACTGTGCGCAGCCCTGAGCACATGTGCATCATGCATCAAGGTTTTCGCACTCTTCGTATGTATGTTTGTTCACCAAGCGACAACGTCCAACACCTTCTAATACCTAGAACATGCACAGGCACTATCAGCTGCAGCATTTCTCGTTCACGTTCTGCATGAGAACTTTGGCAGTCTTTTCATTGCACCGTTTCGCACATGTCATAACATCTGAGCCCATGGCTGAGGTTGGCTTCAACTATGAGCAGTTTGCATTTGTGTTCCATGGTGATCTGAACTCCAGATGTTGCAGCTCAGCGCTTGCATGCCAGCAATGCCAAATAAGATAGCAACTGAAGCTAAATAAATGTTTCCCATGGTCACATGTTGCACGAAGCATGTCAATGTTTCGAAGCCGATACGCATTTACATAGTTACTTTCAGCTTGCATAGGCTAAACTCTTTAAAGATGTTACTAAACTCTTTTCTCTTTAAGGATGGTACTTACAGCAATCAACTCTGAGAGTCTAGGCAAGAAGGGGCTCACACAGCACACCACAAAATGTTGGGAAACATTGAGCATTTGCATGAGAAGAACGGGAATGAGGGGCTCGATTTTTGTTAGTCACAATCGCATGAAGCCAGCAGAGTGGGAAACCAAGGAAAGCATAGGGTAAATTACAGTAGAACCTTGTTGATACAAACCCATTACGTACAATTTCTCCGTGCCACTGTTCGTGTTAAAAGAACAGAAAAAGTGATCCAATGCTGTTACACTTTTTTTTTTTTTTTGCAGGTTTAAACGCCCCTGAAAACACGTATCTTTCGGCACCTGGCACCAACGTTCAGTATATCACCAAATTGCGATTGTAGAATAAGTTTTCTGGCTGCTAGGTCTCGTGTAAACAAGCAAAGACACGTGAACAAGAACAGTAGCCATTTGCCACAGCAGCTTCCCCACAATATCTCACCCACCCGTCTCACGTGAAAACACCGGCATGCACTCAGTTTCCTATTCCTGTACCAGCAAATCTCCTCCCGGCTCGTCACATCATATTGCAATGTCGCCTACCAGCTTGATTTTGTTTGTTTCACGTCACTGTCTTAAAGAACTACACAATAGGAAAGTGACAGCGTGTGTCTCGGGTTTCTCGTAGTGGGACGTGCGTCGGCATCTCGTCTCGAGCCTCAACAATTCACGCCGAGTGGGCACGGCAAAACTTCCTGCCAAGATGCCGCGCTTGAAGAAGTTTCTTACTCAGGCTCAATTTGTAGAGTGCGAACGTAAGCTTGCCGAAGCCACAAGAACGACAACGCACGTATTGGGCTACTGGTGCCTTGCATGCTCGGCGCGTGTTGGCGTCTCGTGTTGGCATCTCATGCTGCAACGATTTGTGCAACGCTTTGCTTTACGTAGATGTCAACTACAGTTGAATCTGCCAAATTTTTTAGTAACTTCGGATAGTACATTTTCTCGGCTAGTACGTTTTCTTCCATGTATTTTTGCAAAACCTGTGAACGAGGCTCCACTGTACTAGTATTTGTTTATTTACACTGAAATGTGAAAATGATGAAGTAAAGGGAAATGAAAGTGGATGAAACAACTTGCCGCAGTTCAGAACTGAACCGTATCTCCACTTTATGCGTGTGATGCTCTTACCAACTGCGCCGTTGTGGCACCGTTTTCTCATCCACTTTCTTGGGTTTTTTGTGCGTACTAGATGTAGCTGTGGGAGTGTTAACCAGCGCCACAACTCGCGACCATAACGACAGAACATCCTTTCTACTGCAGTGGTCACTTAGTACATGACATTGAACATTTGTGCTATGTCACAAGTATTGTGTGCGTTAAGGACAGCCACGTACCAATGCACCCGTGCAGGTTCAACATAACAACGGGCAAGTACCCATTCGAGGGGGACAACATCTACCGCCTGTTCGAGTGCATCGGCCGAGGAAAATTCGAGTTGCCGCCTGACGTGGAGCCCACCCTGGGCGACCTGCTGTGCGGGATGCTGCGTAAGGACCCACAGGCACGCCTTAGCCTGCAGCTGGTGCGGCGGCACGAGTGAGTCACGACGGGCTTGTTCACATGAAAACAGCGAGTGCAAAAGACGCAGATACGAGGGACACGGAAAGGACAGCATGAATGCCATCCGTCAATTCAAATGTGGAAAGAAAGAAAATGTATACCGTATTTACTCGCATAATGAATGCACTTTTTTTCCTGAAAAATATGCGCTAAGTGGAAGGGTGCATTCTTTATGCGGGGTAAAATTTTGAGCGATCTTTTTCCGCGGCCACCTTTAAAGAAAGTCGCAGTTTCGCCCGAAAGGCGAACCATTGATTGCGATAGCAAATGCGTAGACAGCTACACGGAGTGAGGATAATTGTTTTATCGGCTTTATAAACTTGCAAACAATCGGTTGTATAAACTTGCAAACTTTCGCTAACTATGTAAATTAACAAGCATGGTGTCTGCACGCACAGGCAAACGGGAACACATCACAGCTCGATGACCATGAACGCTCGCTGTTAAAACATTGGCGTGAGGAAGCACGGCAGCAACAGCGAGCGAAGTGACCTTTGTGCTGTGTATTGCTCCTGTGCAAACTGAGCGGCGAGAATGGAGCATGCACAAAGGTATAAGCCGCTGTGCACGTAGACTCAGCCCCCGACACAGATCTCTTTGAAGATAGGGCACACACGGCAGTGCAATGCACAGTTGGTGTGTCGCCCCCCCCCCCCCCTCCCTCTCCTCCCTCCGGCGCCATGCATGTGATGGAATACGGCACGTTTCTTCCGCGCTTTCCTCCCTCAAACACAGAAGATTGAGGTGCGATCGTCAGCGCCGACAGCAAACATGCACCTGGAGTGTCCATGTAATTGCTATTGCAATAAAAGTAGGAGACACACGGTATGATTCCGTGTCCGATACAATCGTACCCGCCAGGCGCCATATCACACGCCGAATCGTACCATATCTCTCCTACTCCACGGCAGCAAGTTCAGGGTGCGTTCATTATGCGAGGAAAAGAAAAAAACACTTCTTAATTGAAAAGTGGGGGGTGCGTTCATTACGCAATTGCATTCATTATGCAAGTAGGTAGGGTAATTCTATCTGCACATGCTCTAGTAAAGGCAATGCCAACTCGTCAATCATGTAGGCACATGTTTATTTTGGAAAGGAGATGATGGTTCTCCTCAATATTGGTATACACACTTCACGGGTCTGAATTGTACCTCCGTATCTGCAAACCTGGAAGAGCCACCGCACTCGTGACTGGCCAACCACTTGTCTACCCTACACAAAAATGTCGGGAGCATATAGGAGCTCAGACTACTGCAGTGCAGCATATTATTAACTTGCAGCATGCCTCTTGTTGAGCTTACCAGTGATCTACCAGTGAACATTGCTACTAGTTGCACTAGTAGGTGCATAGTCATCGCGTCCATAATTTCTTACTGTACCGCCTACTGGGAAATCTGGTGGGAATGCTGAGATAGGGAAGGTATGGCTTGATCTTGAACGTATCTTGGCCTGAAACGTATTCATTGACAACTTTCTGTGGCACTGAAGGTAAAGCTACAAGGGTGGAGCTTCTGTATAAAATAGCTCAACCTCGTATTCAAAGAAGTACACTTGCCAATCAATTTTCCTTACAAAGAAGGGGCCGTAAAATATATCCAAATAATCGGACAGACCAAAAAGCAAATTTTAATTTAAAAAAAATATGGCATTTGAATTGGAGAGTCGGCGACGAAGCCACAGTTTGATGCTGTTTCAACGAACATGTTGCAGTGGCCGTGCAGCACTCGGAAAGCTGAAAAACGTGCAGTTATGACATACTGTGGGGATCTGTGCAATCGAGCCTTTCACATTCACTCTGCGGCCATGGCTTGCCAACACAACCTCTGTTGTTGCTCAGAGTTGGACGACACTGAGTGGTATGTTCACCTCTGCGAACCACCATTCGCGCAGTCTGACCAAAGCGGGACTAAAGGTCCTCGGACGCTGCAAATAAAGCTTCGCTGTTAATTGCACAGAAGCGCGGTGACTTCTTCAATGACGATAACTTTGTTCACACCGCCTCATTTGATGCTTTGCGACATTATGACAAAATATACCAAGATTCAGTATGGCATCCGAAATTTCATTTTCGGTTATGCATTGCTTTTATGGAGTAGGTGGCGATGCTCCGAATGAGACCTGGCATGGTGTCCAAAAGGCGTCTTAAATTTCGTTTGGCATTATGTATTCGTTCCACAGGACAGCTGCAAGTTGGTTCTGTGGAGTAGGCAGCGCTGCTGCGGTTAAATAATCAAGCAGCTCCGAAAAATCGGTCAGCTATTTACATCCAGACTTGTTGCTGGTGCAGTGCATTCACCTGAAACACTTTAATTTTCAGTAAAATTAGTCTGTTAGTTTCCCGAGGCATGTTGGTATAGCATACTAAAGGCTGGATTGCGCAATATTTCAACGGGACACACAGAAGAGAAACACACAACGGAGCGCTACGCCTCGCGATAAAGTGCAAAGCATTATTTTAGGTTCGCTTGCTCTCTGGACTGAGAGGAGCGTGCAGAGTTTGTGCCTTCGCCGAACAAAAATGTGTTGAGGCAACAACAATGAAAAAGCATGCGCCGGCTGCGCATTTATGCGCATGCACAGCGGTAACAGCTGATCGAGCAAGTCGGTGCACTGCTGCGGGCCATGTTAAACGTGCCAAACCGAGCAGGTAGTAAATTTTCGGCAATACTGCCAAGGCCAGCGTGATGTATCTGACTTTGCCAGCCACTGTCTCGCATGCTCGAAGCGTCGGACTATCTATCGACTCATTAACAGTGAATGAAAGCAGCAGAAACGTGCTTGTACTTTTCCGACAATCCAGCAGTGCAAGAGTACTTCGGTTCCACGACCAATGGGTTCAAGATAACAGGAGTGTTTTTCATCAGAATTTCGTGCGGGTCCGCTGTCACGCCAGAGGTTTGCACACACCGTGTGACCACTTCGGCCTCATTACCCACTCTCTCAGATCGGCCAAAATGATCTGCTCAGCGTCAGCTACCCGCTTTCCTTCCACAAAACAGTGCAAACCGGCATCACGCTGCACAAAAATCATCAAATACAGCGATTGCGGCGACGCGGGGACCTCCGTGCATCTGCCATGTTGCACAGTGTAGCTAGACGCGGCCAGATTTCGCAGCGCCCCCTGCAGTTCATTTGAGTTGCGAATAGAGAGTGAGCACCATCTTCCCGTCTCGGAGGCCATGCCCGCTCTTCCTTGGACGACAAAACAGTCTAGCGGACGGCACTTTTTCTTTTTACTTTCTTTTGGTCGGCACTATCGCCGTAATCACTTAATTCTGGATCAGTTTTTATTAGTTGCGGTAGCTATTTTGCACGTAGTGTGTCCACAGAGCAGGTGTATCTAGGAGACGACGTCGCATCTGTGTGTGTGTTTGTGCGGCTTCGTATTTGTGTGATCGGCGCCACCTCCTGTGCCTTCGCGAAAGCCAAGTGGTGCGAAGTGGGGCTCGTTTCTTCGATCATTCGCCGTGGTGGCTTAGCCACTATGGCGTTGCGCGGCTAAGCATGAGGTCACGGGATCAAATCCCGGCCACGGCTGCACTTCGATGGGCGCGAAGTACAAAAACATTCGTGTCCTGTGCATCAGGGGCACATTAAATATTCCCTGGTGGTGAAAATTAATCCAGAGTCCCCCGGTACGGTGTGCGTCATAATGAAATTGTGGTTTTGACATGTAAAACCCCAGAATTCAATTCATTTTCTTCGATCTCCACCAGCGGATATGACCAACGTGGTGACGCTCTTGTCAACTGTATACGGCAGTGTTGCGCAAATCTAAGCAAATCTGGTCACCTCCAAGTGTAGTATGAGGCAGGGCTTTATTAGAGATTTTTTTATGCCACTCTAAACCTAATACAGTAAAAGCTCGATGATACGAATCTCACGGGGTCACGAAAAATATTCGTATTAGCCGAAATTCGTATCATCGAAACACAATTAAAACTACTGTCGAATCTCGATAATTCGAACTCGAAGGGGCCCGAAAATTTGTTCGAATTAAAAGGACGTATTTTTGAAGTATTCGTGCACCATAGCACGATGCACGAACGGTGCGAGTCGTGAAATATCGCGGCGCGCAAGCGCATAGCAAGCGCGGGCCACGAAACTGCCCACGGCTAACGGTCGCTTCCCGATAACGACAGAAAACGAAGCTTCAGGGAGCGAGCGGGCGGCGCCGGCACACAGGTGCACGCGGAGACCGTCGAAAGTGAGGGAGGTAGGGCGGCAGGGAAGCGGATTTGGCCGCGTCAACTCCGCCGCTTCGGTGGCTCCCCTCGCCCTCCCTCTCAACTTCCTCGTAGCTCTCTCACCTTCGACTCCGTGTGCACATCTCCGTGCGTGCCCGCCGCCATGCTGGCGCCAGCTTATTTTAGCCGCCCCCTGAAGTTTCGTTTTCTGCCGTTATCGGGAAGCGAGCGTTTGCGGGCGTGGCAGTTTCGTTGGCCCGACTGTGCCTCCGCCGCTGCTTCCCTCTGCGCTGCTGCCGCAGCGTGCAAGGTCAACATGTGACTAGAAAATAGAGGAGAAGGGTTCACTGCCATTTTATCCGCGTGGCTGAGACGTCGGCACTAGTGTGTGCTAGAATACGGTTGTCTAGAACACTCTAGTCGGCACATACACACTTGTTCCGGCGCGATGCAGAAACGGCGACCTTGCAATTTGAGAGAGGGGGAAATTTCCGCCGCGGGTTCTTTTTCTTTTTTTTTTTCCCCCGTTCCTTCGCGCGCGGCATTGAGGGGTCTCTCCTGAGCTTTTGCTCTATGGCGGTGTCGGAGCAATGCCGGTCGGAGGCGCCGCCGCGTTATTTGGCGCGCTGCTAAGAGCATTGTCGGTGCGCGGTATGTTCGAAATAAGCGTGTTCGAATTAACGAGATTCGACTGTAGCTAAATTAAAGAGTCTGAGGTGAACTCACTCAGGCACACGTACGTAAAAAGCATTTATTTCTTGAAGCGCCACCGCTTCAAACTCTTCGCGCCCAGTCGCGGAGTCCGCGCTGCCCGGCGCTGCGCCTCCGCACCAAAAGAGAAGGAGAGAAAGCGCCTGACTGCGCGCTGTGCTCTTTCGCGGCCGTCGGTGGGGCGGCGTTTATTCGTATCAACCGACGCAGGCTGAAAATCGATTCGTAACAACCGTTCTCTAGCACATTGCAAAGTAATGGGGCTCGGCCAGGACCACAGAAAAATTCGTATCATCCGGAAATTCGTAATAGCCGTCATCGAAAGACAGAGCCTTTCAAGCAAGCTGGAGGTTAAGAAGAGGAAGTGTTTGTGCCTAACGAGCCTCTTCGAAAGGTACAAGCACTTGTTCACGGTGTTGCTCCCCTGATACAGCTCTGATACTTAACTGTTTTTGATCCTCATAGGCAACTCCATACTGCGACTGATGCTGCAGTATGTCACACAGCATCCCACAATTTATAGGCAGTAACGTCTGCCGTACCTTCAGAAGCTAAATACGGATATTCTGCACTGATATAACGAGGCTAAAAACTGTAATACTACCTGGTCAGTGTGTCTTGGAATAAAAACAAATGAAAGTTCCGTTTGTGAGTCAGGGTGCACCTTTCTTTATAGTTAACTGGTCCGTGTGATAAGGTCATCCGTGTCCGATGACTGGCGCTTGTTCGCGCTTGAGGTACGCAATGTTTGAGGTAAGGCCCGGGCTTGCGAACACAGCAGACACCTGCTTCCCGTAGAAATTCTATGTGAGAAGTGAATAACAACCAATCAGACCAAGTTGAGTACAGTCGAACCTCGATATATCGAACAGCGCGGCGATCGCGAAATAGTTCGACCAAGTTGAGTACAGTTGAACCTCGATATATCGAACAGCGCGGCGATCGCGAAATAGTTCGATATATCCAGAATTCGATATAAAAAAATCAAGTAAAAAATGCGTCAAAAACTTGTGGAAAACAACCAATGAACCAATCATGATGCAGTAAGTACTCACTTGAGGATTCAAACAAAGCATTTATTGCGTCGGCTTAAAATATTGAAAAAGGGTAGCCTGCTTTTTGTTGGCAATGGCGTGTTTGACGACTGCGTCCTCAATGTAATTCAGGCGATCCACAAGTGATAGGCCGGTGCCTTCAATCGTGCCGCAGTGGCGGCGCACAAGGGCCAGAGCAGCTATGACCTCAGCTGATGTAGGGAGCGGGGCATCATCAGCGCTTGCGGGATCCATCTCGGCAGCGTTTTCGTTTGGCTGCTCAGCAGTAACTTCGGCGACGATCTCCACATCCGTCAGCTCAGCTGTTGTACCAGTGCTGTCGTCACCTCCAACGAAGTCGTCGATGCACATGCTTTGCGGCTCGGCACCAACAAAGCTCTCCAGCTTGCTCCACGTTTCGGCGAGCTCGCTTTCTTCATCTGCGCATGCCAACCCAGCTTCCTCGGATTCTTCCACTGATGCCTCGTCAGTGCAGCCAGCGAAGCCCGCATGCTGAAAGCAGTTGGCTATCGTCGACTGCTTGACGTTATCCCACGACGCTTTCAGCATTTGGATGGCGCCCAAAAGATCGATCTTCAGGTCTTGGCCCATCCGGAGCTTGACAAGCAAAATTTCGATCAGCCGACGCTTGTAGATTGACTTAAATGTGCGAATAATGCCCTGGTCCAACGGTTGCAGCTTCGAAGTGGTGTTAGGCGGCAGAAATACCACTTCGATGTTGCTCAGCTGGGCATCGGTGTGGTGTGCCGTGCAGTTGTCGACAATAAGGCATACCTTCCGTCCTTGACGCGCCAGGTCCGAATCCCACGCCTTCAGCCACTTGACGAAAATATCCCTCGTCATCCACGACTTCTTATTCCAGGCATAAGTCACCGGAATATTGGGGCAGTTCCGCATGCACCTCGGGGTTTGGAACTTGCCAATTACAAGTGGCCGCAGCTTCGTGCTTCCATCCATATTGGCAGCCAATAGGACCGTCACACGGGCCTTGCCTTGCTTGCCCCCGTGGCACTTGTCCCCGCGAGTGTCCAGCGTTTGTCGCGGAAGCATTTGCCAGAATAGGCCCGTCTCGTCAGCATTGAAGATTTGGTTAGGCTCATACTTTGCGAGAACTTTGGGCCACTCGTGATCAAGCCACTTCTGAATTTCTTCATCATTGGCGTCCTCACTCTCTCCCGACACCGTCTTCCCAACAATGTCGAAGCGAGTCTTGAATCGTTGCAGCCAACCGCTGCTCGCACTGAAATTCTCGGCGCCGAGAATGAATGCAAAGTTCTGTGCCTTCTGTTGCAAGATCGGTCCCGATATAGGAATATTTCGGGCCCTTGCGTCTATAAACCACTTGTGAAGCGCCTTCTCAACATCTTCGAAGGCAGCTTTGCGTACACGGCGCGCGCCGGAGTGCTGACTCTTCTCGGCCTTGGCCTTTATGTTGCCTTTGTTTTTGAGCAGAGTACTCAATGTGCTCCTTGGTATGCCAAACGCTTCTGCGACGCTCGACTTCTTCTCGCCATTCTCGACGCGCTGGATTGCTTCTAGTTTAGCAGCAAAAGTCAGAGTCGTCCGTTTCTTAGCGTTTGCAGCCATCGTTACACGCACCACGACGTGCGACAGGCCTAACTCCACACACACGAACACAACGAGGCTACGAGCGCAACAATCGATGCGACCAGGGATGCGACGACGGGGAGGAGCTAGTCCAACAAGTGCAGTGCGTCGACCCGTCGACGCTGCAAGGATGCGGCGTGCGCACGCCGCTACGTTCAAGTGGCGCTCTCGGCGCCATCGATGTGTGCAGTGGTCGTAAACGCCAACCGCGCTGCCGCTAGTTTCGAGAGTGTTGCGGGAAAGCTCGCCGCCTGTCAACGGAGCGCGGGCGGTCTGGGGTGGCCGAGTTCGATATATCCATTATGCGTCAAACATCGTTAGAAATAAAAAATTAAAAATGCATGCGATTTCCCGCGTGATATAGGAACCGTTCGATATAGTCAATAATTCGATATATCCGTGTTCGATATATCGAGGTTCGACTGTACTCGTCTTCCGACAGGTTTCCAAAATTTGTTGTGGATTTTCTTCTGGGCAAAGTCAATTGTATTCCAATGGATGCAAGATGTAATAACACCCATGTGCTGTGCATTGGGTGTACATTAAAAATCTGGTGTCGCATAATCGCATAATCACATTGTGGTCATAATCACATTGTGGTTTCGACATGTAGAACCGCGGAATCAAATAAAATCAAAACGAGTGTGGACAAATTACAGCACTTGTAAAATTTCTTTATCAAGTGCCCAAATGCATTATATGGACACGTGTACTTATTTATCCTTCTTCTGGTGACTGCATTTCACCCGCTAACAACTTAGTTGTCGCTCAGCGCACGATGTGCTGCATGATTTTGAACACTTACTCGAATGTTATTGTTGATTCTATCTGTTGTGTATGTTCTTGCTCAACATTGTGTAATGAGATTGTATGCGCAACACGAATTGTGTAGTATTTTCTGGAAAGCGTGCGGGCACCAGCCAGGGTGCATACAGGTCCTTGAAATCCTTGAAAACCCTTGAAATTGAAAAGTGCGTTCTCAAGGCCCTTGATAGTGCTGGAATTTTTTCCTTCCCTGAAAATCCTTGAATTTTGTGAGCAATGCACTCTGATATCGACATTGTGACCTCCTTTCTGTGGTAGATCGGCGTAGATCTGACAAAATCCCCATTTCAGAAACAATACGCCAGCACAAGCACACATGGTTCTGTTTTACGGAACTGCACGGAAAAAATAAAAGGCTTCACCGCGTCAAACTGTGAACGCAGCGAGAGACCCGTGCTGCGCTTCGGCGCTGGCTCGGCTGGCAGTGTTTATAAAGCCCCTGAAACTTCGTTTGAGGGGCTTTGAGTGTTTACGCTGCTTTCCTCACCCTATCATTCGTTTCACTCCTCGTCCGTAGGTCTGCCTTGTCCCACTTTCCCTCTTGCGCGCGAGGTGAAGCTAAAGAGAGCTATAGCGGAGGAACTTTACCACTGATGCTCAGTGCCTTTGGGTGGAGGTTATATTATTTATGATAATATAAGTGCAATAACATTGTGCTGAATGCTTTGGAAATGTTTGTTGAACCAACCCAGCTAATACTGCAGAAGCCTCAGCAGCTGTTGTGAGCGTTTGTTGGGTTAACTTTTAATATTGCGGACTTGAGAAATGATCAAGACATCTTTTACAAAATTGCAATATACATCTATTTTTTATAATGGATGTGTAGTAAGACTACACTGAATGGTTTTGAAATGTTTGGTAAACTTGCCCAATTAATACTGGAGAAGTCAAGAGTAGCTGTTGGGAGCATTCATTGTGTTTTGTAAACTTTTTTTGGGGGGGTATTGTTGTGAACTTGCAAAGTGGTCAAGGCTAGACATTATTAACATCATTGGGATATACATTTATTCAATAACGCTATGCTGAATGTTTTGAATATTTTTGGGGAACTTTACCCAGTATATACTGGAGAAATCTCAGCTGCTGTTGTAAGCGTTCATTTTGTGTTGTGGTCTTAAGTTATCAAGGCTGGACATTTTTATTATATTTGTGATATACATTTATTTATTGTAAGTGCAATAAAACTAGTCATTTTTGTAAATGTTAAGAGTAAAGAAATCCTACTTTGGATGCCGCTTTGAGTCCTTAAAATACCTGTGACAGGTGCTGGAAAGTCCTGGAATATCCTTTAATTTTTGCCTTGGAAACCTGTATGAACCCTGCCAGCGATTACGCTGGAACGGTCAACGAGTCATGTATAAAAGCGACACGCTTGACCCGCCGAATAGATTTTTGACGATCAACAACTGTGCCCACCGTTATTGTTGTGCTTCCAGTGTCACTTTTGTGGGCACAGGTCCGCCCCCCCCCCCCCCCCAAAAAAAAAAAAAAATTAGTTTCGTGATTCAGATTGTTACTACTCTATTCTTCACGCTCGCTACAATGTGACAACATGCAGCAATGTCTCTAATGGACCAATTATATGAGGGCAACATTTTAAAGTGTGTGATGTAATTATACAGTCAAGTGAAATTTTTGTTGCGACTGCTGAAAAGAAACAGCTTTGCTGGAAACTGGTTTGTGATTCTGCAAGGTCAGACATGTCTGCAGTGTCTTTCTTTCTTGCATTTTGCGCCACAGCTGGCATTCGAACCCACGGCATGGTCATCGGAAGCAAAACACTATACCCACATGGGCCACTACGGCGGGTCAATTTCTGTGGGTTCATTATATCATGAGGTAGTTCAAAAACATCCCTTTTGTTGTAGAACAGTACTGCTGCACAAAAATTTACAAATGGCACATGGATCAATACTAAAAAACATAAGACACACAGTGATGGAAGCTTTTCTATGATTGGATCGTTATTTCTTATTTTATAGCATACTGAGCTCCCTATATTGTGTGCTTCAAGCATCTAGCTTTATGCTGCAAAAAGAATTATTCTTCTGTCTGTGATAGGTACTGATGTATCACAGTAAAAGGTTTGCTTATTGTGAAAGTTTGCATTTTGACAAAATCGAGACAATAAACAAATCAGCTACCCAATCGTTAAAGTAAAAAATAAATAAAAATTAAAATACTATGGCTGAAATATCGACATACGGGATAAGAAACTTGGCAGACAAAGGAAATAATACATGCAAATTCCAAAAATGTAGTTTTACAAAACAGTTTTTTTTTTGTAAATTTTAGGCCTTAAGACCTCTGTCCCCCCTTAAAAAGTAATGCTTTCATGGCTTTCAGTAAAATCTGAAATCCCTGTAGCATGACAAACTGCAATGAATTTATCCCACTAGCTCTCACTGTGCATGGCTTTCAAAAGCAGGCTGCTCAAACTGACACACAGTGTTGACATAAACCAAGAGTAATTCATTGCTTTTTTGTTTGAGATTCACGCCACGGAGTGCAGTGATTTGAAGAACTTCGGTACCAGTACAGAAAAACAAATAACCAGATATCTGAATATCCAGATATTATTCAACATAATACCAGGCAACCGAACCGATCACTCCAGTTATCTGGTTTTCGAATTAGAATGACTGTTGAATTGAATGACGGGGTAGCCGGTCTCGCCTCATGTTGACAGTGCTTTACGGCTTGTAACTGATCAATTGCATTTGGTTCTCAGACCAGCTATCCAAGCTGGGCAGTCATGGGGTGACTGGGAAGTGATTGTCTGCGTCTTGGGCTTCCACCCTCTCAGTGTTGCTCTCAACACGTGTGCAGCTGGGTCCGCCGCAAGCCACCACGGCTTCTCGAGTACGTCAGCATTCCCGACCGGAGCAATGGCAGCAACCCACTGCGGTCGATGACGGTGATCCCGTACTTGCCTCTGCTTCACGGACGGACACCAGGCGCCGAGGGCGGAGGGGGCAGCCAGGGTGAAGAGGACGACGATGACTCGCAGGAGTACTTCACCGAGCACGACCTCCAGGGTACAATTGCACAATGACAAAGTGTAGTTGAGCAGGCGACGTAATGCGCGGCATGGATACAGTCCCCCCCCCAAACCCGGTTATAACAAACTCGGATAAAAGAAACTTTTCTCTACATGGAACATGCAAAACTTAGTAGCTGTACCGATGTGAAATAACTTCCTCATACTAACTGGACGTTGGATACATTGAACTAGGAGCTTCCGTTGCCAGCACTATAAAGCCGGTTGCGTTCCGCAAACGCAGCGTTCAGGGGAGTTATTTCTTTTCATGTTCAGGCACAGGGAGAAATTACTGCCTATTGTGCGTAGTTTGTTTTAGTTAAGAGATTCCTTCAATGTTTCTTTTCTCCGCTGGAGATAACAGGCCCATATATATAACAAACTCATCACAAAAGCTTAGGTTCATTATTCGTGAGTTCGGGTATATCAGATTACTTGATATATCAAACTGCATTTTGTTCATGAACCTGTTCGCTATGATTGGATTCAACTGTACAGGTTTTAGAGTAACTGTTGACGGAATGCAAATTCAGTTGCTCGTAGCTAAGAGTTACAACCCTGCCACACGCGTCTTAAAAATGACAATAAATGCTTAATACAGTAGAACAATGCGGAGTACAATCAACCTCTCTATATGGCTTTCATAGATTATGAAAAGGCATTTGATTCAGTAGAGATACCAGCAGACATAGAGGCATTGCGTAATCAAGGAGTACAGGAGGCATACGTGAATATCTTAGCAAACATCTACAAGGATTCCACAGCTACCTTGATTCTCCACAAGAAAAGTAGAAAGTTACCTATCAGGAAAGGGGTCAGGCTAGGAGACACAATCTCTCCAATGCTATTCACTGCATGCTTAGAAGAAGTATTCAAGCTCTCAGACTGGGAAGGCTTAGGAGTTAGGATCAACGGCGAATATCTCAGCAGCCTTCGGTTTGCAGATGACATTGTCCTATTCAGCAACAATGGAGACGAATTACAGCAAGTGATTGAGGACCTTAATCGAGAAAGTGTAAGAATTGGGTTGAAGATGGATATGCAGAAGACAAAGATAATGTTCAATAGTCTGGCAAGGGAACAAGAATTCAGGATCGCCAGTCAGCCTCTAGAGTCTGTAAAGGAGTATGTTTACCTAGGTCAATTACTCATAGGGGACCCTGATCACGAGAAAGAAATTCACAGAAGAATAAAATTCGGTTGGAGTGCATATGGCAGGCATTGCCAAATCCTGACTGGGAGCTTACCACTGTCGCTGAAAAGTGTTTAATCATTGCATTCTACCGGTGCTAACATATGGGGCAGAAACTTGGAGGTTAACAAAGAAGCTCGAGAACAAGTTAAGGACCACACAAAGAGCGATGGAACGAAAAATCTTAGGACTAACATTAAGAGACAGGAAGAGAGCGGTGTGGATCAGAGAACAAACGGGGATAGCCGATATTCTAGTTGACATTAGGCACAAGAAATGGAGCTGGGCAGGCCATGTAATGCGTAGGATGGATAACCGGTGGACCATTAGGGTTACAGAATGGATACCAACAGAAGGGAAGCGCAGTCGAGGACGGCAGAAAACCAGATGGGATGATGAAGTTAGGAAATTTGCAGGCACAAGTTGGAATAGGCTAGCGCAAGACAGGGGTAATTGGAGATCGCAGGGAGAGGCCTTCGTCCTGCAGTGAACATAAAATATAGGCTGATGATGATGATGATGACAGTAGAACCCTGCTGATACGTTTTTCATGGAACCGTAAAAAAAATGTAAGAGCCGGGAAATGCAAGAGCCGAGAAATCGGAAAATTTGAGAAATGAGAGTAGTGGTGAACTGCAAACAATTTTATTTTAGTTCTTCCATGTGAAAAAAAGTCGCTGTTTCACCCGAAAGCTGAAGCATTGACTGTGATAGCAAATTAGTAGAGAGCTATACAAAGTAAAATAGTAGTTTTATCGTCCGTATAAACTTTTAAACATTCGCTTATTAACTATATTAACACGCGTGGTGTCAGCGCCCACAGGTACACATGAACACATCACATTCGATGAGCTCGGACACGTGCTGTCAAACGCTGGCATGAGGAAGCGCCGCTGCAGCAGCGAGTGAAGTGACCACGCACGTACACTGCCTAGACTCTGCCCCCAACGCAGATCGCTTTCAAGATACGGCCAGCGCAACCACGTACTGCCGTGCAGTACGCAGTTGATGCCAGAGTACAACGCCGTCCGCTATCCCTCCCTCCCCCCCCAGTGCCTCGAGGGTGGCGGAAGAGGGGCGTGCTTCTTCCCTGCTTTTCTTTACTTGCGCGCTCGAGATTTAGCCACGGTCGTCGGCTCCCCTCGCACACTTTCACTCGCACATACAGCATACACAGCATACGGTGCGCGGCGATGGTGTTATCGCCCTTGGACTTTATACAGAATCATCTTAACAAAAAACTGGCATGAAAAAGACGTGGACGAGCAAGAAACGACAAACACAGCGCCCGTGTTTGTCGTTTCTTGCTCGTCCACGTCTTTTTCGCGATAGTTTTTTGTTAATATGGAACCACACCAACTCGCCCAGCTCTCAGTTTTGATGTTTATATGGAACATCTATGCGCCAAAACCAATTTTAGGGCCTCATCGCGTCATAGACACCATCCTGCGATAGCAAATACGGATCTCAAAGGGCATGCTTTTGCTGCGGAAACCGAAAATATGTCACAGTTGTTGCCCCCGGCACTTTGGGCATGGGCAGCCAATCCCATCGTCAAGCCACCAAAGCAAGCGACATGAAAAGTCGACATGGCCTCTCGGGCCGGCGTGGGGTGGCAGTTCGCAACGCCTGATGCGGGAAAGGTCCCATAGTTGCGATGCAACAGCGGGGTTACCAATGCATTGGGTCCTGTGGGAGCTATGCTGGGACTGGCCGAAAACGACGTAACAGCCGGGAAAAACACAGCACCCGGCGACATAACAGCGAGGTTCTACTGTAGTACACGTTGTTGGGCTATTAGGTGCATGTTGATACTAGAAAAATGTAGTGCTAGCAAAAAGCTATTAGAACAATAATGTTCTACCGCTACGTTACCCACTTCACTAAGACCGCGTATTGTTATGGTCACAACAGAGGTCACTTTGTGCAAAATGTGACCTTGATGCACCTGGGGGGAACTTATCTACGAAAATACAATTGGAAAACTGGAGGCACCCACATTATCATGTGGCAGAGCTGTGTATAGCTACACAGTGATAACAATTAGACCACTGTCATCAGATTCGATGCTATATTCTTTATCAAGCTTTGTTGGGCTTCTGCCTTCTTAGCTTGTTACCTCATCAGACCTTTACTGTCTCCCAGCTCCTGTCACGCTAACATTGGCGAATTTGGCACAATGTCGCCTTTTGTCAGTTAATGACTGCAAGCCTAAGCACCTTGTTATAGCCTGCCGTCCTTTTCATGTGCATTTTCTTTTCCATTTGAGTCTTTGCAGGTTATTTCACGCTATCATATGCCAGATATGTGCCTTTGGAAACAAATTGTGCCCTAGTCATGTCCTTCTTAAGTACATCCTCACCTATTTGCGTGCCAAAGAAATCATCTCATATATCTTCAGAGCCTTGAAGATGTAAAGCACTATTCCAGTCGTCATCAGAATTCTTGTGGCTTCTACACTGCAACGTGAGCATCAAGAGAAAAGTCTATGCCAATTTACTCTGCATCGGCCTCGTTCAATTATTGATCCAGCCTTAATCACGCAAGATATAAAGAAGCTAGGGGCATTTTAAGTTACTGGGTGTTGTTCATCCAGATTCCTTCATCATAGTTCTTGTTAAGCCTCTCCCGAAGCCTTGTGGTCTGTTTGTCTCTAATGCAGAGCTGCGGCAGCGCACGGACGAGAGCTGCGGAGCCGGTGTGCCTCGGCGAGGTTTCCTGAGTCGTTCGCGTGTCTTCAGCGGCTGCCAGCAGTCCTGAATGCTTACTTCCTCCACACACAAGTCCTGCTGGTGTTCCTTTCTTCCCACTGCCTTCTTTGTTCACTCTATGTTGCAGACAGCAACGATGACAGCAGTGGCGCATCGAGCCAGCTCTGACCCCCCCCCCCCCCACCCTCCCTCTCCTGCTTCACTCCTGGAAGATATCCCATGGGGTCAATGTGCATCCCATCCTGCGCCGACTAGACTCTCTAGCAGCCGGACTGCAAAGGGACCTGAGTATAGTAGCAGAGCATTGAGATATTTGCCCAATAAACTGGTGTCTTTTTCGTTGTTGTCAGTGTTTCGTTGTCGTCAGTGTTTCAGTGGGCTTTTTTGTCATCGCAGCGGTGGCCTAGCGATAAAGCATCCGCCTCATTTGCGGGAGGCACCGAGTTAAAATCCCGGCGCCACCGGGAACCCGCCGGTTTTTCTAATGGTCAGAGATGTCCTACCCACGACAGCCGAGCACCAAGCCCTGGCTTGGTGCTCGACTGTCCTGGGGGTTGACATCTCGAAAGAGGGCCCAATAAAGATTTCAGGACTTGTCTCTGGGCGCCTATTGTCCAACCACAGACGGCCTTGTTGACGAGCATCTGCCGCGGCTGTGGGAAGCAAGTGCTGCCGCCGAGTACCTGCCGGTAAAATAGGTACAAGCACGCTCCCGGCCTGGTGCTCGGCCATTATGGAACCTCAGCGCTTGTAAAGGGGTGTTCGTCCTCAACCTGAAGGCGTCCCCACCTGAATAGGTGCTTGGGGCGCCATATAAGAAATGGCCGCCATAGAGCGGCCCAACCATCACCTTTTTTTGTGCTCACGAGGGTTTCGACGGGCATTCAGGCGCAGGCTCCTTTCCCAAGCGTATCACCCCTGAAGGTAGCCGAACGGCGGGCTGGGGTACGCTTGTACTCATTTGAACCAGTAGGCGCCCGGCGGTGGTGGGAATTGCACCCACAACCTCCTGCAGCCGAGGCGGGCGCTCTACCACTGGGCCACGGCCTTTCTTTTCAATATTTTTTTTTACTGTGAACATCACTTATTAAAATCTCCGTTTTATTGTGCGCGAAATACGATTCTCGTTGAATGTGGTACTCAAATCTTGGAAAATTAAAATGCGGAACCATATACTCGGGTTAGATAGTGAAAGCATGCCAAAATATCGGAGAATTTCGTTTAGAAACATGATAGCATGTGGCTACGGCGCTGTGATGCTAATCACATGACCCCTGATGTATGCAGTGACAACATGGCAAATAGGCTTTTTTTTCGGAGCACACATGGCTGCAGTAGACTTTCGTTCATACGCTTTGGAAAAGAAATTCATGAGCCATTGCACTTTGTGCAGATGGATGACTAGTGAAGCTGTTTAGCGCACGACACAGAGGTGACACATAATTTGGAACCAAAATACGAACACATATTTATTGTTCTGATCGGGGGTTATTGTGACGATAAGTACGCACATACATTCGCGTATCACTTCTGTTATTAAATTTGTCCGTCACGTAAGACGGACATGCCCCCTTAAGCAATGGCTCATACCCCCCGTAAACGCGGCCTCCCTATTACGACGACAGAATAGAAGTGAAAATTTATTTTACGCTGGAATGTTGAGCGGCGACGGAGCCAGCTGTCCCCTTCAGACGAACGCGTGAGCAGTGGCACGAGCGCATTCGCGCGGTTGCGCGAGGGGTGCCAACCCTTTCCCCTTGGTCGCCTTATCACCTTTTTTTTGTGCTTATCAGGCACACACTATGTTGTGTTTCGAGTGAACGTCACAGAAAAACAAGCGGGAAAAAAGCCAGTTTTATTTTGCGTGCATCTTTCTTATATGCTACTGCAGAGACGTTACGGCGATATGTCGCTCGAGGTGGCGTCACGAGGTATGCTTCCTGCTCTCGGTTGATGACACGCTTGCATGACGCAGCACATCTCCCCCTTTTACCAGTTGAGCTTTTGAGGTGGCCGTCGTTGCCTGGTGGACCGGCGGAGCGGCTGTGGCTCAGGTGGGGGGGGGGGGGGGGTATATAGTGCGTATACGCGGGCCCCATCGCAACAAACACTGATGGTGACCATAATGTATAGTGGTTGTGGTGATGTTCGAGCAGGCACGGTTAGCCTGGCATACATAGCAGACCATAATGTGCTAGGAAATGGCTCATATGTCAGGAGACTGCTTGGATCTATCCTCTGCTTTAATTAAACTTCCCTGGTATTAATGAGTTAACAGTAGAACGTAAACGGCTAGGAGGCATGGATTCAATGAAAATCATCGAGTTCAGAATAAATAAACCACCACCACAAGTCTTCGAGTTTTTCCTGAGTGCTTCCAATAAGCCGGTCTGAAAATCAGTGTTGGGATCGATGTTCCAATACTTCATCTTCCGTCGAATCACCTCGAAATTGTCTCCAAGGCCCGCGCCCACCGCCGCCAAAACTCTGACAGCGCCTTCGCGACGCATTTTTGGGTCGTGCGACTCGATCGACGCATTCTAGCGCTGACATTAATCAAGTCGCGCCGAGTGTCTTGCAAAGTTGCTTGCCGGACTGTAGTCGTCACTTCAGATATGCGCGCGAACAGCCACTGGCGCAAGTGAACGCTCAGTCATAGCGGTAATACGAACAAAGGCTCGATGCTGAGGATAATTGAAAGTAGAATTCGAAACTATGCGTACAAGATACGGACGAGCATGCATGTCGCAATACCTTCGGCAGCGACTTTTTTTCTAAGCACTCTAGCAGACCTTTTTCTCTGATGTGTCGACAGGGTTCGGGTCTCTGTCGAGGCATCTGGTGGTACGCACGTCAAACTGGTTCGACGTGCTGCAGTTTTGTGGTCTACTTCATTCGATTCTCTTGAAACACGCGTATGCCAAAGGTAATCGTAATATTAGAAAAGAAAACATAGTATTCTATAGCACAATGCACTGCGGGAATGTTAAAATTATTTTCGATTGTGTTTTTCTTAAGAAAATGACGTTTTATGCATTGACGCACAAAAGTAACTGGAACGCCAATGCATGTCTCCGCAAAGTTCGGGAATTAGTATCTCGAAACTGGTGTACGTCATCCTGAGAACTCGTTTCAAGTGGATCCGCCTTGCGAACTCCATGGCTAGAATTTGTAAATTGCAATATGGGCCAAAGGTAATTAGTTAAAAACCTAATTATTGAATGTTTGTTAATTGTCGATTATACATTTCAATTTTTTGTGTGCAAGTAATGTCCGCCTCTGAGTAGACCAGCTCATGAACTAGAATTGTGCTATCTGGGACCACCCCACTTTTGAAGAGAAGGTCCTCTTTGGAGACATCAGATCGATTTGGGGTTCGTGGGTTCTGGGTGTCTGGATGCCACTTTCTGACCATTTTCGTGAACATAAGGCGATTTGAGGCATTCTTGTGCACGATGGACGACAATAAAGGCGTCAAAATGAAGCGTGAACAAGAAATACGCACCAAATTAGCGTAGAGCTATGCATAGAGGAATAATAATGCTTAATTGGCGAAAATAGGCCCAAATTAAGCTCAGACGTTCAAAGTGAGCGTGCGTAAAACCGAAACCGTAAGCGTGGTTTTACTCATCAAAAGCTACGGGCCAATTTCGGAGATCGAGCAGTTTGAAAATATGGGCCGATCCCCGACGTAGAGCAGTCTAAAAACACACCACGTGGTAAATTAATGCGCCCAAGATTACCTTGTCTTTCTTCGATGTCAACCGCTGTTCACTCGCGTTTCTTTTGCGGTTTCCTAATTGTTAGATTTTACAGAATTTTGAAAAATCCCCTGTGGCAGATTCCATAACTCTTGTCCTTGAGCTGGATTACTTTAAGAGGCGGACACCACTGGCACGAGAAATCGAAGCACATATTGTATACCTGTGGACAGGAGCAAATGCCAAAGAGGAAAACAAAAATAATGCTGGAATGCATATCAAGTGACATTAATGAGCTAGGAGGAGGGTGCGAGACTATTATACTAGGAGACATGAACGCACACATAGAAGACATGGACGGGTACACCAGTGGCGCACCGACGGGGGGGGGGGGGGGGGATTCGGGGGTTGTAACCCCCCCCTCCTGAGGGGCCGACTTAACCCCCCCCCTCCTTTTGTTTAACCCCCTTTGTTTCCTTACGCATTTGGGTGCTGCAACTAAGATGTAAGACGCGCAATCGTCTGCACCCTCGCAAAAAGCGCATTTTTTTGACAATTTCCCGTGAAGAAATCGAAATTAGTGCTGTTTAGATGGTATTGGAAAACTGTAACCCCTTCCCCCCCCCCCCCCCCCTGGCAGAGATCCTGGGTGCGCTACTGGGGTACACAGACTCAACAGGCAACATGATGCTAGATATGTGTGAAAGGCATGACTTAGTTGTATGCAACAGTACTGAGAAGTGTGAAGGGCACATAACATGGGAGGTAGGGAGCCTGCAGTCGACGATAGATTACGCACTATAATGTCACATAGGATGCATGATAGGCTAAAGGTAATGAACATAGATGAATATGGCTCCAGAAGTCTAGGTAGTGATCACAAACGTATTAAGGTGAGTTTTGTAAGAGAAATGAAAGTAGGTAGGAGGCAAGATTAACAACTAGGTGGGATACTTTACTCGGAAAAGCAGCTGGAAATAGCAACCCAACAAATTGAGGAAGTAATTTCAGAGGATTCAAAAACAGAATGGACATATGCAAATTTAACAGGGCTATTTGAGCTAGAGCTTGCTAAGGTACGAGTCACGCCCAAAGGGAACAGAAGACGTAAACCTAAGAGCTGGTGGGATGAGGAGGTTAAGAAGGCCATAGAGAAAGGCCAGGAAGCATATAGGCCATAGAGAAACGTCAAAGCAGAAGGGTGAACCAGAGGCTGATGTGGACAGAAAATGGGATAACTTCTTAAAATGTAGAAGGGAAGCATCCCATTTGATCAATGAGAAGATTAGAAGAAAGGGGACCCAATGGTTTTCAGAAGTAAATAAAAAGGATAGAAAAGCAGCGAAGAAATTTTGGAAACATCTCAACTCCTTGAGTAATAAGACTAGCCTAGAGCAGAGGTATATAGTTACAGCTTAAGGTGTTCGGCTAGAAGGAGATGAGGCAATGGAACATTATTATTTATTATTATTATTATTTAATAATACTGTCAGCCCATGAAGGGCCATTACAGGAGTGGAAGATACGAACGCATACAATAATACAGTATGACAACAAAAAAGCAAGTAAATGAAGAACTGCACACGTCTCAATAGGGACGTGAATCAGTTTAAGTTCTATGCACTGTGCAAATTCCCCCCAAAAATACGAAAGAAGAATATGAACAGATATACCTTTGACAAAGATATGATATACATATTAGTTAGCGGCAAAAAGAATATCGTGTACACTATTGTAAAAATTCTTCAACGCATGAGGCTGACATGACAGAGTCGGGGAGCGCATTCCATTCTGCAATACCTATCGGGATAAAGCTGTACTTAAAACAGTCATTTCTGGCTTGAGGGGGTGTGATGTACTGGCTATGACGATGTCTGGATGTTTCATTTGTCGAGATTTGAAGTACTTGTGTTTGTCGACAAGTAAGTGACCATTTATGATAAGGTAAATATGTTTCAGTCGCTCATACCTGGTACGCAAATCTAGCGGAGGTAAGTCGGCAAGCTTACAAAGTTCAGTGGGGGATTGACAGTAGCGATACTTGTTAAATATGAACCTTGATGCTAACCTCTGGATTTTATCAAGTTTTTGTTGGTTGGATTTAGTGTAGGGATCCCATACAGTTTTAGCATACTCCATGATAGGACGTATTAAGGATTTATAGGCTAAGAATTTTACCTCAGGTGTCGACGCACTTATATTCCGCCTTAGACTCCAAAGCGCTTTGCTGGCCTTACTACATACAGCATCAATGTGTTGATTCCATCTGAGGTCAGAAGTGAACGTTATTCCTAGATACTTATGTTTATCGACTCTGCTATGGTTATACTACTTATGTTGTAATGGAAATGAAAAATTTCTTTCTTTCTCGTTATGGACATAACAACAGATTTAGCTGCGTTCAGTTCCATCTGCCAGTCGTCACGCCATTTCTTAATTTTTTGCAGACTAGATTGTAGATTGGCCTGATCATTACTGTTTCGAATTTTATTATACATCACACAATCATCAGCAAAAAGTCTGACAGGGACACTAATATTATTAGGCAAGTCATTGATAAAGATCAGAAATAAGACAGGACCTAACACACTTCCCTGGGGAACACCTGACACAACACGGGAAGGGCGTGATGTGCACCCCGCGAATTCAACGTATTGTTCTCTAGAAGAAAGGTAAGATGAAAACCACTGAGTGATGGCGGAGTTTTGAAATACGGAATTAATTTTTGTGATTAACTTCGGATGGGA
This sequence comes from Dermacentor silvarum, assembly GCF_013339745.2. Taxonomy (NCBI): domain Eukaryota; kingdom Metazoa; phylum Arthropoda; class Arachnida; order Ixodida; family Ixodidae; genus Dermacentor; species Dermacentor silvarum. The sequence goes on along the minus strand of NC_051161.1, from coordinate 139,365,464 downwards.
TACTTTGTCAAATGTTTTCGAAAAGTCGAGGAAGATTATGTCTGTTTGACCACGGGAGTTTAGGGTGTCAGAGAGGTCATGTACAATTTCAATGAGTTGGGTATAAGAACAATGATGACAGAAAAATTTAAAGATAGAAACATAGCATGTGCTCAATCTGGTGAGGATAGACTGGTTAGTGCAGTGGCCCTACTTGAACAAAGCCAGTGGGAAAGGGCAGAGAAGAGGGTTCCTAGTAGCACGTCGACAGGTCCTGATGGCATCCCAATTATGTTAATAAAGACATTGGGCCCAAAATCTAAGAAAGCATTAAGAGAGACAGTGAGCAAAACGATAATTGAAGGTAAAACCCCCGACGGGTGGAGACTGAGCAGGATGAGCATGATATACAAGGGAAAGGGAGACAAAGCCGACATAAACAACTACCGTCCCATAACAGTGACGTCAGTGGTTTACAGGGTGGTGATGCAGATTATAAAGGACAGACTGCAAGCATGGGTGGAGGGCGAGGAGGTGCTCGGGGAACTACAAAATGGGTTCCGGAAACAAAGAAGGTTAGAAGATAATCTGTTCTCATTGACGCAGTGTATTGAAATAGCAGAAAAGGAACACAGGCCCCTATGGCTCGCACTTCTGGATATCAAGGGAGCCTATGACAGTGTAATCCAAAAGGACTTGTGGGACATGCTGGGCACTCTAGATGTGGAAGATGGACTAAGTAATCTTTTAAAAGATATCTATAAAAGTAACAAGGTGCTTATAAAATGGGAAAACAAGGTATCTGGGCCTATAGAGATACAGCAGGGGCTTAGGCAGGGGTGCCCTCTGTCACCTCTGTTGTTCATGCTGTATTTACAAGGACTATAGAAAAAATTAGAGAGGAGCAGACTTGGCTTCAACCTTTCCTATTTCAAGCAAGCAGAATGGATTAAACAGTCATTACCAGGACTGATGTATGCGGATGACATTGTACTTATGGCTGACAGCAAGGAAGACTTGCAGGGATTAATGGAAATCTGTAGTAAAGAGGGAGATAGCTTAGGTTTGAAGTTTAGTAAAGAAAAATCGGCAGTCATGATTTTTAATGATAATCAGGGCAGTGAGCATAGGATACAGGAGATAACACTGGAGGTAGTGGATAAGTACAAATATCTTGGAGTGTGGATAAACAATGGGCCTGAGTACCTAACGGAACATGAAAAATATGTAACGACTAAAGGTAGCAGGAATGCAGCTGTGATGAAAAATAGGGCACTGTGGAATTACAATAGGTGCGAAGTGGTGAGATGGATTTGCAAAGGTGTGATGGTCCATAGTTTGACTTTCGGTAATGCGGCCCTGTGCATGAGATCAGAGGTTTGAGGAAGGTTGGAAGTTAAGCAGCGAGGGGTAGGTAGGCTTGCTTTGGGAGCACACGCAAATACACCAAATCAGGGGGTACAGGGTGACATGGGATGGACGTCTTTCGAGGGCAGGGAAGCTAGCAGCAAGATAGAATTTGAGGAGCGATTGAGAGAAATGGCAGAAAAGCGGTGGGTAAGGAGAGTCTTCAGTTATTTGTACATGAGGAATGTTGACACAAAATGGAGGAAGCGGACCAGAAAATTGTCAATCAGGGTGCAAACCAGGAAACAACGGTTAAGGAAATGGTTAACGAAACAGAGAGGGGTCTATGGAAAACAGGGATGCAGGCGAAATCAGCACTGAGAACATACAGAACTTTCAAGCACGAAATTGCCAAAGAAAGTATCTATGATAATTCTAGGGGAAGCTCTTTGTTGTTTGAAGCCAGGGCGGGAGTATTGCGGACTAAGATGTACCGAGTCAAGTACCAAGGTATAGACACGTTGTGCGGTGCGTGTGGAGAGGAAGAGGAAACGGCTGAACACCTTATACTTTTCTGTAAAAGGCTGAACCCTACAGTGCAAAACAACGGGGCTGATTTTTTCAAAGCATTGGGGTTTAGGGACAGTGGAGGCAAAATAGACTTTAAGCGGGTAGAAATAACCAAACGGAGGTTATCTGATTGGTGGCTAAAATCAAGGCAGGGGTGAAATTTTGCCCACCGTGCACAAAGTACAAAATATGTTAATAGTCACGGCTAGATGGCGTATGCCACCGCCCGATTTAAAGGGTTCAGCCTCATCCATCTAATCTAATACTAATTAGGTTTATAACGAATTATTTAAGGCACCTATTCTAATTTACGAATTGTAGCCGTCACTTTGCAAGGCGTACCCAATCGGAACGAGTTCGCAGGACGACGCGATTTTAACCCTGTTATGCCCAACGTGTGATATGTGCTACGTTATTTTTATACCTCACAATTCTCAGCAAACATACCTCTTAATGACACAACGCAAGATTCCCGACGCCATTCTTTAATTTCTTTCGTAATTAATGCGATTTGCAGTCAAAGCCTACTTCAGCATCTATCTATCTATCTATCTATCTATCTATCTATCTATCTATCTATCTATCTATCTATCAATCCATCCATCCTCTTTACGCCGCTCTTGAACAACACATATTATTAAAGTTTCCCGTCGCCCTCAAGCCGCCGTGTAATCATGCTGTCGTTAATGACCAGTGATCATGCCGGCGTTGTCATGCCGTCATTATTGTGATTGCATCGTCGTCATAGAGTCATCATCATGCATTCATCGTCATACGGTCATCGCGATGCCGTCGTACTCGTTGCATCGTCGTAATTCACTTCGTCATCAAACTCTCATCATGTCGTCACGCCATCGTCTTCATAAAGTCGTCGTCATCCAATTGTCGGCATGCCGTGATCGTCACGTATTCGTCGTACCATGAACCTATGCTGCAAAATGAGTTGGAGCACTTTTCCATAGCATTCGATTTACCACCTCACACACATTAGCGAGCTTTAGTATAGCGGAAGGCGCTTACGTTAGCGTTAGCGTCCGATGCAACGTTAACGCAAAGAAAGGCTGCACTGCGCGGTACAAGGTAGTGTTTTAGAATAGCGGAACAGAGCAAAACGCTACCGCTAACGCAAATACACTTGGACGCCATCTCGAGGCGGATACAGCAAATATGATCAAACATAAGCAAACCCTCTCGTTAAGCCTACTCCGCCGCTAATTGAGAGCGTATATCGAAAACGACGCCCATTTGTCACCTTTACGCCACTGTCGAAGTATCATCACACAAATCTAAAGCAAACACGAGCATTAGTGGGGAACGAATGAGCCGAACAGTGCAGGCCGACGACTCGATAGATTCGAAGTGGACGGCTCTCGCTTCAACAGGCGCCGCCATCTTGCCCTACTTACGGAATCCCTTGTGTGCGTTAGCGTTGAACGCTATATTCCGGAAATAGCGTACGTACGTAAGAGTTCTGGCTACGTTTACGTTCTGCGCATGCGCAGTTTGCAGCACGCAACGCTAACGCTAACGCTAAATCCTTGCGTTTGCTGTTTTCCCGCTATACTAAAGCTCCCTATTATAAATGAGCATTAGGTGTGCGGAGCCCCTGGTGCAGGTTATTTATTACAGAGGCCGTAATTGAGCCGCATACTTTGAGGTTTGCTTGCCCATCTCCCGTAACGTGCCCCTTAATGTCGCTAAAAATAAACCCGGTCCTTTATGTAGCTCACTGAGGATGCCGGGAAAACATTATGGAACCTCGCATAACGCAACAAAACAACGAAAAAGTGAGGGCGCAGTGATTGTTTTGCAGAACTCATAATTGTACCAGAAACAATAAACTTTTCCCCCATTACAACTGACATGCTCTGCTGTTTGACCAAACACAAGTTCGGTGTGGTGCAGATTTGTATCGGAACACTACAACACATAGCGGATAACGGTCGGATAACGCGTTCGAACCCTTGCTGGAAAAATGTATTTCAGAATGGTTTCCGTTTATTCAACGTATACACTTAGCTTCGCCTGCTGATTTTGCCAGATATTCTCCATGATGTTATTAAATTTGATGTCGGCAGCACTTAGAGTTCTCCAAGGACAATGGGCTTAATTCTGCGTCGTTAGTAAAACCAAGATACAGTGCTCCCGAGCGCGCGAATGCGTCATTTTTTGTACGGAATAAGAGAGAGAATTTATTCGAAGGACGACAGAGAGGTCGGCCTCATCTAGCGCGCTCTAGCCGGTTACACAGCCCAGAGTGAGGTGGAACCGGGACGCAAAGGCTGACGAAGGATGATGATGACATAGAAGAGCAATGCGCAACAAATGAAGGCAAGTTTAGAATTTTGCTGCTTATCAACAAAGTCCAAAAAAGTTATTCAGAAATGTCACTCGCTTTCCAGAGCTGGGCTAAGGTCACTATTCCAATAAATATTGCACGCTTTGCACTTTGCCATCACATAACCTAAAGCATGCGCCTTACATAAACCAGATGCCTTGTCTAGTTCTTCGAGGACACCGGCGAAGCGTAATGCGAACCTCGTATAACGCTTGGAAATAAAGAAAAAACAAGCGTACGGTATTAATTTGCAAAACACTTAATTCAATGTCTGCCCAGTGTAAGATCCACGTGATGTAGACTTATCTCGCAGTGTTTGAAAATATAGCGGATAAAGGCCGTATAACGTTTTCGAGTGCTTTTTTAACTATCCACAAACCCACAATCCAACATAGATTAGCAGGTAGACTTGGCGTAATAGTTTCCACACTTGCACTATATTATTCTTCGCTCGGCTCATCAAAAACATCAGCGAGTGCCTATACCACTCTCAAGAACGGACGCTGCGCGGCAACTTCAATCACTTGCTCGCCACATCACACTTCAAAGATGGAATTCACCAGGTTTCAGCAACTCACGCTTGCATTCTCTCGACCCTAAATTGCGACTTCGCCTGCCACCTGGACTCTCCCGTGGTGAAGCAACTTTACTGTGTCGCGTGTGGTTGGGCGTCGCATTTACAAATTCCTATTCATTCCTAATAGGAATGACTAACAGTGCGGCATGCAATTTGTGCGGCTGCGATGAGACGCTAGAGCACCTTCTGTGTCATTGCCCAGCTTTTGACGCTCAACGACGGATTCTTCAAACTCAACTCAGCATGTTAGATAGCAGAGTGCTGTCAGAGGAAAAGATTCTGGGACCATGGCTTACGCATTCCTGCATGCGAAAGGCCACAAAAGCTCTTCTTCAGTTCTTGAAGGAGACTGGACTATATGAGCGCTTGTGACAGTGTCATGTACACTTCTGTCAGCGCAGTGGGATCAATGCTGCAACGTTTGTAAAACGGTTATAAATGCTCCGAGTGCTTGCATACATCAATTAGCGCAAGACCGCATTAAGGCCACACGCATTGCCCCACTTTCTTTGCACGTACACATCATAACTAACTGGATATTTTCACCTACAATAAACAAGGTGCCTTGTTTAGTTCGCCGAAGACGGGGGGCCGACTGAAAACGGTCCACGTAAAACACAACAAATAGAGAAATATTGAGGTTTTCGTCATTATTTGAAAAGATCGAAATTGAGCACGCCAAATTAAATTTCACAACGCATTACTTTTATTATGCCTTCCAATTCCACGGAATGTTAACTCGGAGTCAAGCGCAGATCGTTCAGGAATTTTAGAGACATTGCGGATAATGCACTTGGGACACTTTGGAGCACTTGATTAGCACATTTGTTTTTGCAAATATCATGTTTACTTGACATTTTTCAAAGCTTTCTCGATGAATGCCCGTAAAAAAATGCGCCTATTTGTTCACAATTCTGCCTATTTGCCACGTAAGGTTTTTTCAGGACATTTTCTAAACTTCCTATGCGGTTCGTAAAAGACTCTTGTAAGTTTCTGAAACGCTTGCATAAGTAATTTTCTATGAAGGCTGTAGATAACCTACACAGCTAAATAGTTTATCCTATTTCAAGCACAACATTGTTCCCATTTCATTGAAATAGAAAAAAATGTCCATCGTTTATATACTTAGGCTATATACGGATAGGATTGCGTGACGCATGAAAAGAGCAAGAATACGTGTGTTCAGTATTTATTTCCCCATCCTGTATCACTAACACTCTTAGAGATTCCGGTATACATCATCCATAAAATTGCCCAATTTGCTTCAAGCGTTAAATTGGGGCCGCTTTTTATTCTCCCAGAGCAGTGAGTGAACTTTGTGAGCTTTTCATATACGCATCAAAGCTGGGAAAAAAAAAAAACGACTGTTTAGCAATTTAAATTAGCCCTTCGAAATTTACCTTAACACTACTCTAGCATATCCCATATTTCCTTAAAGTTAAACTCCTGGAGTAATATTTTTTCCTATTTTCCTCTGAAAACCGTGGTAACCAGCATATAATGGTTTCGGGCACTTCTATAGCTGCGCTAACAGCTTTACTGTAAACGTAGGTGGAACAGCAGTGCATTTTTACAGCAAGTTTGACGCTGCATATCTCGAAGCCGGTGTCATGACTAAAATTCGTTTCAAAAGCATAGACCTGGCGATATCACCGGTTACAAATTGTAAATTGCGATATGAGCCGTAAATCCGGGTGTTTCGCGAATTGTGTCCGAAATCCCTTAAAAAATGGCAAAGGTGAGATAGAATGAATGATTTTCCGTAGATTGACTTTACCGTAGAGCCGTACATTTGAGAATGTCTCGATAAATAATTAAACAATCTTTTGCGCAAATTACACTAATTAGCTTTTGAAGCAACTGAGCCAGAATGTTTCAAGGAGCCGAATTGATTCCGATGGAAGACGAAGTGCGCTATCCGAGGAGCTCATAATTTTGCTACAAATTCGACAAGTTAATGCTGCTGATGTTTACAGCGCAATGAATTTCTTACAATTTCACACGGAAAGAGAAACTCAACAGCTGAAGAGCGCAACTGACACTCCCGTTGTAGACGCCCATGAACGGACGTGCCTGGCTGCGCCTCACCGTCGGGCGAGCATAAAGCGGCCTCACGTGATGGTGGCTTGATTTGAGCGCTTCCTTGGTGCTCGCCCACCTTTGAGGCACAATCAACCACGCCACCCACGGGCGTGGTCTACAAAGGCAACGTCCGTTGCGTGCTTCAGTTGGTGTTTCTCTTTTCCGTGTGAAATTGTGAGAAATTCATGGCGCTGTAAACATTAGCCGCATTAACTAGTCGAATTTCTAGGAAAGGTCCCAAGCTCCTAGGATGGCAGGCGCCTTCCAATGGGGTCAATGAATATCTTACTTAAAGAGTTAATTAGTCTAATTTGCATAATTACGTGTTTGTTTACCTTATCGAGTCAGTTACAAACGTATGACCTATGGTAAAATCAATCAAGAGCAAATGATATAACTTGTATTTCGTGGAACACTCGTATACACATTTCGTCGAACACTCGGCATAACTAGGGCGAAAAATAATTAGTGAAATGTTGTTAACCAGTCAGTTACGCACTTAGATTCATTGCGAATGTAATATGCGCGTCTTCGAGCAATCAGTTCAGAAATTAAAATTCCTCTATTTGAAATAGGAAATTTCCCAAAATTCTGTAATAAAAAAAAAAAACGCCTTGTATAGCCGGGTGGATAGATTGATCTTGCTTACAGCATTAATTTCGGTTGCCGATTTGCATCGTTACAGTACACCATCTCAGCCAGGTTTTTTAAATACTGTAGCAGGTTCGATTTCGGCATTTATCGGAGCGATGCGGCTTCCGTCTTTGCTCTTAACTTTATTTATGCACAATCGTGCAAGTTCGCTTCAAAGTAGCACTATACATGAACACGTTGAGGAGCAACGTGTGATTGCATAACGTATTTCAGAAGCAGCGGCTTGTCCTTCACTGCAGGTCTCGACAGTTCGTTTGCCGCGTACGACCACACTTTCACAGTTAGAGGCTGCTGATTAGTGATCCCTGGCACGTCGCCCGCTGCAGGATCCTGACAACGTGTGCGCACTGGTCTACATATAAATGCTTGTTACTGAGTCGTCTATATATTCAGCGTCATTTGACTGAATCTCGGCGATGAGCTTTATCGGCTGCCTCTTGGAAATGGCGGCGGCAAATTATTGGCCACAAACCAGTATCTAAAGCGTTATATAAAAAACGCTCAGAAAGTTTCCCCGCTGGCCTGGGTGGACCAAAAAAAAGAACAGAAATTAATATTTCGACAAAGTGAAGACCATGCAATTGGTGACGTGCACCGAAAGTTTAAATCATGCTGGATAGTTATATGCTTTGAAAATAACTACTGAATTATTTATGTTCTCAAAATGTTATGCGTTGGACGATGCGCGTAGTTTGTTTAGTTGTCCGGTCCCCTCGGTGAACTAAGCGAGGCATTTCATTGAAATAGAAAGCATGCTGAGAACGACGTGCAATAATTGTTTGCTTTGTGCAGGCTAATTACAGCCTTTGTAAAAAATTAATTAGGAATGAAGGGTTTGAGGAAAACTCGTCTGGCGAGGAAAGAACATGGCTGAAGAAACGTGCAGGCACGAGCGAGTCATTGTCAAGGATTTTCAAAGATTACGAAGTACTAATCTGCCGCGTCCTTCAAGCAAGGTAAAGCAACAACTCGTCCGAGTCAAAGACCGCATGGAGAAAGAAAAATATCCCGGCGTCATCGACAAAATTTCTTGTCAAGACTGCCAGGCGTGCTACGTAGGTGAAACGGGGAAGTTTAAAAGAAGGCTACAGCAGCACCGCAATGATGTAGCCAAAAGACACACGATTTCCTGCGCCCTGGCAGTGCATCATGAAAAGACGGGACACAGTAAGTATTAACTGGCCATTTGGCTTCAGTCATCGAAAGATACAAGAAATTATCATCCCGATTGCTTCTTTGAATCATTCTGGATGCAATCTACTACTAACACGATAAACCGGACACGGAGACCTCTCCCTGAGTTGTACGCATGCGCATTGCGTTTTCCGATGCATATAAAATAAAGACAATCATGCATTCGTTCATTGTGAACAAAGCACCCGTATTGGGCGTCGAAACGCCAATCTGTTGTTTTGTGTTTTTTTTTTTCAGTTGGCGAGTGTACGTTCCTTCTGCCATTACATATTCTTGTGTTAAGAGCCTCAAACGGCCATTATCTGCCATGTCTTCAAGAATCCTACAAGATAGAACTAGCACGTTTATCCACATTTTCGGGACAAACCAACAACTTTCTTCACTGATGCTCTTTCTTTCTTCTTTTTCGCACTTAATTACAGAAGCTACCAGAATAACAAATAGTGTAGCTAACACCCTCGACGCAGTACTTACAACACATGCCGATCTAGTTTCTCCTATCCCATATTTGCATGAAATTAGTTATAACGTATTTCTCAATATATACATTAACGTTGCTCTCCTAAAAACATAAAGATAAAAACCATACGCGACTATGAGAAAGCGCGCTTTCTTGGAATAAATAATGAGCTGTCCCTTTTTTATGAAGATTTTGCAAAGAAATTTGACCATCGCTCTCTTGATACTTACTAGAACTCAGTTAGTTCCTGAACTTTACGTCGAAACAATTAGGTAAAGCTCTTGAACTGGGTAATACATTCCTAACCACGCAATCATTTCCAATCTTCATGCGCCTTGTCATTCCAGCGCTTAATTATCAAACCGGAGAAAGCATTTTCTCGCTTAGCAAGAACGTCACCTTCTGATGGGCGCTGGGGAATCTGCAAAGCTGCTTCCGATATCTTTATCGCTGCTCTAAAAAGTGCTAAAGGTAATTTCTTATCCGGCACGCTATTTCAAACAATAAAATCAAATCTTAAAAAGTTTGGGCAAATAATTAATCTATTTGCTGGCACTTATAGCAATTTAGGAGATTCATTGTAAATGCTGTTCGAAATAACATGTGCACAACGTATTGTTATGCTGTTCGAAATAACATGTGCACAACCTTTTGTTCGTTAGCTTAGGTAATCACGTAGTATGGAACTACCAAATATCTACCAACCTCCCTGCCTCTCCTTTCTTCTATTTCTCTCTCTACCAATATGAAGGCTCATCAAGGCTGCCGGTTGGTGAAAGTTACTTCCACGACTACCGCACACTTGGTGGCACATACCCAGTGCATTAATGGCGCAACCTGTTAAAGCGTCGGTTCGATGTATTGGAGGAGCTCTTTGAGCGCCTTTGGGCTCGCAACTTGTGAAAGCGTCTGGGAGCAACGCTCAACCTGCAAATAAATGGCCTGTTGTTCTATAACGAGATAGCAATGACACTGAAGTTCTTTTATGAGCATTTTTTCGGAGAATAGGTATGTTCAGTGATGCGATAACGTCTTTATTTACACTATGTAAATCTAATGTGTTCTAGTTGTTTCTTTGTATAGCTCGATGAATCCCAGAGCGAGAGGCTCTTCATTCTTTGGCAGTGTCCGATGTTCCCTGTGTCTTCCGTAGAAAAAGACATTTTTCTTTTTTCCCTTCGAAGTTGTACCGTTTATGACTTGGGAAGAAGGAAAAGGCAATTTTTGGATTTCGTCTGCAATCTCTGCCTTATTTTTCGTGAGAGAAAGCTTTGGCCACGTGTTATTTCATTATTATAGCGTTTACCTTTTTTGGGTATGGTAGCGCACCATGGTAAATATTGACACGTGGATTTATCTTTTTTCCGGCGACCGCCTTTTCACCAGCTAGCAAGTGTTAAAGGTTATCGCTCAACGCAGGACGCGCCTCAATGTGTCAGAACATTCTCGACTCATGCTGCCGTTTCTTTCTGTTGTCTGTGTTGTCGAACCTTCTCTAATCACATTGCATGCGCGATGCGAATAGTGTTGTTGTAGTAGATTCTAGAACTCGTGCGCGCCACAGCCTTTACTCTGGTACCTGCCATGAGTCAAGTACAAATAGCCGACGCATCTGACCCACAGAGCGAATTTACAACGATCGACGAGTGCGCTGACTGCTGTCATTGTGCGGAGTGTTACTTGTTTTGCTGGGTTAGCCTAATCAAGAATTAGTTCCGTGACTTGCGTTGTGTCGCTGTGGTCTTTTACCGTCGCTACAGCGTGACCACATTGCATGCCTATATTTTCTTCTACGCGACGAGGCAGTGCGTCTAGCAATGATATTGGCGACACATTTGGCTAGGCTGATGATGATATGTGGTTTTTTGTGGCGCAAGGGCCAGGTATGGCCAAAGAGCGCCATGACCGATAATGTTGTGTTAAGCGCTGATTGATTAGATGCGATGATAGGATGTAACATGGCTGTAAAGTGGCCTAAAATCAATCGATATCGTAGAAGCGTAAAACGATATATTATAAAATTATGACAGTGATATGGGGAGTAGTCTATAGCTGTTACAAAGCGCGCACCTGTCGCGCATATCCGATGTACTTACTCGAACTACAACAGAAATACTCCTCTCCTGAATTTTTTACAGATGCATCGAAGAGTAATTCCGGCGTGTCTTACGCAACGCTCGGCCCACCATTTTCGGATGCTGGTGTTCTGCACCCTAACACAAGTATTTTCACAGCAGAGGCTTACGCGATATTGGCCGCCGTTAAACACATTAAAGAATTCAATATCCCAAAGGCAGTTATATACACAGACTCTTTGAGTATCATAAACGCTTTAAAAACTGTCAAAAAATATAAAAGCCCTGTAATTCTATCTCTTTACTCAGTACTATGCACAACCTATGCGTCCAAGCAACATATCGTGGTATGCTGGGTGCCGGGGCACCGAGACATTGAAGGAAACGTATTGGCTGACCAGCTAGACACATCCGTCCACGCGAACGTTGCCAACTCTTCCACGACTGTCCCTGTAATGGACCTCAAGCCCGTCCTAAAGAAAAAGCTCAGGGCTTACTGGCAGCGGTTGTGGGATAAAGAAATAGAAAATAAACTACATATTATCAAGCCGTATCTTGGCAACTGGCCACCGGTATCAAAGAACCGCCACAGAAGTAACACTTTGCAGACTTAGGATAGGACACACACACAGTACACACAGATACCTCTTGTCTGGTGGTGATCCACCCACGTGTGATAAATGTGGTGAGCCACTTACCGTGCTTCGCATCCTTCTGCAATTCACTGAATTAAATGCTAATAGGAAAAAGCATTTTCCATCACCACACCGACAGCAAACTCCACTTCATTTGCTAATGATCTTAGGTATAGAACCTCTCTTTAATTTTAAATCCTTGTTCGAATTTTTAAAAGATGTACACAGTTTTCATGTTATAGCCCCAGGAAATCCTTAGCAAGGCCTCCTAACAGAGGTTTCTGCTGCGGTCGCTACATTAAAAGAAAGCTCCTGCCTCCTAGCCTTTGGGCTCAAAGGCCTTAAGGAGGCATAAGTGCTATTTCCATATCCTCGCATTTTAGCCTCATGATCACTTGCCATTCGTACTGTACCCATACGAAAGATGTGTCACAGTGTATAAGTTGCCACTGCCACGGCGGGGGCCGCATAGCAGGGGGCATAAGGTGGTATTCAAACAGTGGAACCCTTGTTTCTTCAGCTATTTCTCTAACACGCAGTGAGAAAGGCTGTGCCACTGCGGGCCGGTTGCGAAAAAGTTGAGAACTGGACAAATCATTTATGGTGGAATACGTTGGCTGCTCACTGTTTGCGTTCACTCTCGGAAAATACATGAAAGACGAATATGTTCTCTGCAGATGAAGTGTACACTCATCCGATTCAACCTAAAGGCTTTCCACTGGGCTTGTTCTAAAGGCTCCTGTGCACATGCGAATGCCTAAGTGGTGGACTGGGTCCAGCATCTTCAGAGCAGTTGGAGTAGCCAACTCGTAAATTATGGCTCCATAGTCTAGTCGTGTGCGTACGAGGTTTTTATACAAGTTGATAAGACATTTTCTATCACTACCGCAGGTTGTTCGTGACAGCACCTTTAAGATATTCATTGTTTTCATACATTTGTTCTTAAGGTACTTTATGTGCGGTACAAAGGTTAATTTTGCGTCTAAAATTATGCCTAAAAATTTATGTTCCCTGTTTACAGACAGACGCTCACCATGCAACACAATTTCAGGATCAAGGTGCAGGCCTCTTTTTCTAGAGAAAACTACACAGGTGCTTTTTTGAGGGTTCAGTCTGAACCCGTTCTCATCAGCCCATTTGGAGACCTTGTTGAGACCAAGCTGGACCTGTCGCTCACAGATTGCGAGAGAACTTGATTGAAATCCGATCTGCACATCGTCAACGTATGTTGAATAGAAGATGTTACGTGGTATGTATAGACGAAGAGAATTCATTTTCACGTTAAAGAGCATGCATCTGAGCACCCCGCCCTGCGGCACTCCAGTTTCCTGTACAAATTTCCGTGACAACACATTGCCCACTCAAACGCAGAATACGCGATTAGACAGATAACTTTCGATAACATTGAACATATTACCGAGTATACCTAAGTGTGAGAGATCTCTCAATATCCCAAACCATGTAGTATCATATGCTTTCTCCATATCAAGGAATACAGATAAGAAAAACTGCTTATGAACAAAAGCTTCACGGATACGTGCCTCGATACGTATGTGGTGGTCACTGGTGGATCGACCCTCCCGAAACCCGCACTGGTATGGGTCCAGCGATTTGTTTGATTCGAGGAAGTGTAGTAAGCGACAGTTAATCATTTTTTTCAAATACTTTGCAGAGGCAGCTTGTTAACGCTATAGGTCTGTAACTTGATACAGAGGAAGGATCCTTTCCGTGCTTCAGAATTGGAATTATAATAGCCTCCTTCCAAACAGAGGGGATCTCGCCGGAAAACCATATAACGTTGTAGAGGCAAAGGAGGGTTTCTTGTGTTTCGGAGGGTAGTTGTTTCAACATATCATATATTATGTCGGTCTGAACCTGGGGCGGATGTATTACAAGAGTTCAGTTCTGCCTGAAGTTCTCTTATGCAGAACAGTTCGTTGTACGCCTCACTTCTTGCACATTTTCTTTCTAACTTCTGTTGTTCTATTCGCGTTTTGTACTTTCGGAAGGTTTCAGAGTAGTGTGAGGAGCTCAATATGTGTTCAAAATGTGCAGCAAGAAAGTTTGCTTGATCTTCCAGGCTTTCTCCGTGGCTGTTTACTAAAGGCAGGGAATACGTTCGTTACCAGTTAACTTTCTTCACTCTATTCCAGACTTTTCTCTCATCTGTGTACGAGTTTATGCTTGATATATACTTTGCCCAACTCTCTCGTCTTGCTTGTCGGCGCGTTTTCCTTGCCTGAGATTTGACATGCTTAAAGTTTTCCAGGTTTTCTTCTGTTGGAGAATCCCGAAGCAGCCCCTACGCTCTGCTCTGGTTCCTCCGTGCTTGCCTACATGCATCGTTCCACCAGGAAACACGCCGCTTCGAGCCCATGCGCTCGCTTGAGTAATACATTTACAGGCGGCATCAAGTATAAAAGCCGTAAAATATGTAACAGCATCATCTATGGTTAGACCGGACATTTCAATCCATGTCATGTCAGTAAGAGTTCGGTACTGTTCCCAATCGGCTTAGTCAACCTTCCACCGAGGGACCTGCGGGGGAAGTTGATCTTGTTTCGTCGTACTCAGGATTATTGGGAAGTGGTCACTCCCATACGGGTTATTAAGCACATTCCATTTAAAATAGGCTAAAAGTGTCGGCGATAAAATGCCAAGATCTATGGCAGAGTATGACTTGTTAGCGAGGTTAAAATACGTGGGCTCCTTCGTATTCAAGAGACATGCTCCAGAAGAAAAAAGCAGCTGTTCAATAACGCAACCTCGCGCATCACAGCGTGAATCGCCCCATAAACCCCTGTGTGCATTAAAATCACCAAGAATCAGATAGGGCTCTGGAAGCTCATCTATTAATGATTCTAGGTCGCATCTGTGAAGCTGATAATGTGGTGGAATATACAACGGGCAGATGGTAATGAGTTTATTTAAAAGAACAGCTCGAACGGGCACTGCCTCAAGGGCCGTTTGGAGCTTCAAGTGCTGACACGCTATACTTCTCTCAGCAATCATGGCTACACCGCCAGAAGATGCGAGAGCATCCACGTGGTCTTTTCGGAAAGTCATGTATTGTCGGAGGAAGTTGGTGTGTTTGGAAGTTAGATGTGTTTCTTGCACACACAGCACTTTAGAGAATTTCTTTCAGAGAATTTCTTGGACGTCATCTAGGTTTCTTAATAGTCCTCTAATATTCCACTGTATGATGTTGTCCATGTTAAAAGAAAAAAAAATTGGGCTGTGTGTCTCAAAAGGGAGAAAGAAGAGTGACTTACTTTACAGAGCCTTTGTTAGGCCCTGAAATTGGTGTTTTGTCTTTTTTGGAGCGGTCAAGAGAACCTCGCCGCTCCTTCGACGCTACTAGCGCCGTTTGGCTTGGACTGGTGTCCATAGCCTCTTACGAGGCACTGGACACCCGCTCCAGAGAGCAATGTGTGCGTCGCTTAGATTTCATCTCGCGCGGCGAAGTCTTCGCCCCCACCTGGCCGGAGGTCGACAGGGCCCCTGTGGCCTCTGCGGGCCCTGGCTGCTGCCAGAGATTGTAGAGGCCACTGGTGTGGACATTTTGGGAGATGGCAGGGCAGCGTAGGCTGCTTTAGGGGCGGGTGGCGTTAGCCTCGGCACGCTAGGCGTGGTCCGGGTTGCCGCCA